>NW_015386226.1:9756-12853 GCF_001527695.2 Protobothrops mucrosquamatus | reverse complement strand
ACATGAGGGTCACCCTGGAATTGTTAGGATGAAAGCGCTTGCTCGCAGCCATCTGTGGTGGCCTGGCATTGACCGGGCCATCGAGTCCCAAGTACATGGATGTCATACCTGCCAACAGTCCAGACCTGAAATGCCCCAGGCCCCTGTACACAGGTGGGAGGAAACACACACTCCATGGTCTAGAATACATGTAGATTACACTGGGCCCTTTCAGGGTCAATTCTTCCTGGTTGTTGTTGATAGCCATTCCAAATGGCTGGAGGTCGTGCCTGTGTCTTCTACCACAGCCGCCAAGACAATCCAGGTGTTGAGGAACATTTTTGCTGCACACGGGTTGCCAGATGTTCTAGTGTCGGATAACGGTCCTCAATTTACTTCTACTGAGTTTCAGGGATTTCTTCGGACCAACATGATCCACCATGCTGCTTCGGCTCCCTTCCATCCTTCCACCAACGGTCTGGCTGAACGGATGGTCCGCGTCACCAAGGACGCCCTCAAGAAGCTGACTTACGGCAACTGGCATCACAGGTTGGCTCACTTTCTTTTGGCACATCGTACTACTCCATGCACTGCCACGGGTAAGTGCCCGGCCGAACTCCGCTGGGGTCGTCGGCTCGTGACTAAATTGAACAGGCTGCATCCGGAACGTGTAGCTGCTCAGGTGTCTCAGCCACGCAGACCACGGGTCCTTCGTGAAGGTGATCCTGTCTGGGCCAGGAATTATGGGCCTGGCCACCTTTGGGTACCGGCTGTGGTCTGCAAAGTCTCGGGGCCTCTGTCTTATGAGGTGTCCCTGCCAGACGGCCGCATGCTTCGCCGCCACATCGATCAATTACGTGTGAGGCGGGACGCGCCTATGGTTCACTCTCAGTCTCCTCTGGGGGGGGAGGAGGAATGGGAAATGCATTCTGGGATTCAAAATCAACAGCCTATGTTGGCTGTGGGAAGGGAAACGGGTACTCAACACCCAACTTCCTCAGGTGCTTCGGGTAACAGTTCTTGGGAAGGGGAGTACATAGACACCACCACACACACTCCAGCCTGGGAGTCCCACCGGTGGCAGACTAATTATCCACCCCCATCAAGCAATACTCCAGACACGGAGAATACCTGGGAGCATACTCACAACTCAAAACATGCAAGAGAGCAGGCAATACAAAGGGAAAACACGTCCCTTGCTGAAAGGGCGCAGAGGAGGATGTCCTCACGCATTAGGAATAACAGGGAGGCATCCCTAGTCTCTAGCACTACAGAAACAAGTCAGGAATCCCACATTCCTTCAGGAAACACGGGAATGAACTCACAGGGGTTAGATAACTCCAGTGAGGGTTGGTCAACCAGGTTTAACGACCAACAGGGCCCGGACTGCTCAATTACAGGAGACGGGCTGGAAAGCCAAGCTGAAGTCACTGGTCATTCACAGGGCACTTCACCTAGAGCAAACGGCCACGGGAATAACAATACAAACTCTCCAGGTCTGAGAAGGTCACTCAGGGCAAGAGGCCCTCCCAAATACCTAGCCGATTACGTAAGGTGAACAGGTATATAGCAAGAGCTGACTGAATGTGCTGGCGGGTTGTATTTAAATAAAACAAGGTCGGGGAGGGTCACTGGATCTGGTTCAAAGGAACAGTCCCACACCTTATACATTGTATAACTTTATTTCATTATTAATTATATTACCATCTATAGGACGGCGTCCATGTGGGCACAATCTTATTTCATCCAGGGGAAAGGGGTGTTGTGTCCTGAGCCTGCAAGATGCAGGCTCGGGATGTTGCAAGAGTCCCGGGCAATTGCAGAAGCTGCCCGGGACCAGACTGAGCGGTGCCAGCCTTGTGCGCATGCGCAAGGCGGGAAAAGCCCGCCTCATGATTGGTTGAACTTGCCCGGGGATCAGAGGGTATAAATAGAGGCCTGCGTGCCTCTGCTCTGGTTGTTCGTAGAGTGGAGCAAACAATAAAGACTTGTTGGAGATGATTCGTCTCAAGCGCCATTATTCCCAGGACTTAACACTTACCCTTCATAATGGCTGGCCAGGTGACATTTCTGAGTGTGTGAACTGGATGATAGATGGGAAGAGGAGCCAAGAAAATGATAATGGTGCAAACTTACACAACGTGATTGAACTGGGGTTGGGGGGGAGGGGTAGGAAGGATCAAGCAAGAGTTGCTAGTCCCATAATTGCATCTTCTATTGTCTTGGAAATATTATAAGTTAGTAAGGTAAGGTAATCAAATTCCACATTTTAGTTTGGATTAATCAGATAGTTACTAATACTAGTCAAATTTTTGTATTCTTTTGTATTCTTAATGGAACGGTTTGGAAAGCTGCTCTCTGTTTCTCTCATGTGTTCAAATATCTGAACTGGTTCACAAAGAAATTTAGGAAACAGAAAGCAGTCTCTACCTATTAGGTAGAAATGAAGAAGTCCCCTGCAGTTATTTTACATTTCATTGTGGAGTATGTTAATCACAGATTGAGTGGTTGATATTCTGTGCTACAATTTGTGAAGTTTCATAAATATGAACAGCTGATATATAAAATTGTCCTGGCACTAATTACATAGTTTCATTACATAGCAGATGCTGGGCTGCAAGTCAAATGGAAGTGCTATTTTCTTTCTTTTTTTTTTATTTAAGATTTTATTGATTTTTCAATTAGAAACAATAACATAAATATGATGCAATTAATCACAATATCAACCCAAAAAAATAACACTACTCAATACATTCATGGAAGTGTCCGGTGCCCCCCCTCTTTCACTTTCCATACCTTCCTCCTCCCTAACCTCAACCTCTCCTCCTTCCTCCCTCTCTCCTACTTCCCTTCCTCTCTCAACCATCCCGTCTGGTGCAGTTGGGGTATCCACCGGGCACCTCCTTAAAAAAGTATCACATACAAATAAGATAATTAGATATAAGGAATTAGTAAATGATCAGGGAAATTTGAAAACAAAACAAGATTTGGAACAAGAGATAGGCAGAAAGATTGATTGGTGGACATTTGCACAAATTCAATCTAAATATACAGAGGACAAAAAATTATATGAAATACAAAAAGAGCCGCAAGAATTGGATAAAATTATACATGGAAC
>NW_015386226.1:5102-6417 GCF_001527695.2 Protobothrops mucrosquamatus | reverse complement strand
TGGTATGAGTGAAATAAATGCACACCTCCAAGATGGCGGTATTTGTCCTCCCATTAAGATATCATTAAAAAGACATCTCAAGGGTTCTAACATTTCTTCAGACAGTTTTTTATAATAAATTGCAGTAAACCCATCTGTACCAGGGGCCTTACCAACCTTCAATTGTTTAATTGCCTCTGTAATCTCTTCCAACACAATCAATTCATCAATCCTTTTTGATCATCAGTAAGACAAGGCAAATTTGCTTGTTGCAAATAATTATCTATTTCAAAAGATTGTATATTCTCAGAGGCATATAATTTAGAAAAATATTCTGAAAAAGCCCTTTTAATCAGGTCCTGCTGAAAAACTTCTTTACCCTTGTAATTTATTTTCTCAATAAGTCTTTGTTTTTGTTTCTTACGTAATTGATAAGCTAACCATCTTCCAGGTTTATCTGCATTGCAGAATGTATTATGTTTCATGTATTTCAAATTAACAGCAATTTGATCAGAAAGCAACATATTAAATTGTTCTTTCAACATTGCAATAGATGCCTTTAAATTCTTATCCGTTGGGTTTAAGGAAAAAGCTTTTTCCTTTATTTTTATCTCTTGCTCTATATCTTTATACCTTTGTTGCTGATTTCGCTTGTAAGCAGAATTCATTGAAATTAAGGCACCCCTCATTACTGCTTTGCTTGCGTCCCAAACCATTGACATAGAGGTGCCTTTATTCATATTCAGCATAAAAAAATCTTTTAAATAGTCTTTAAGTTTCTGCACATTTGCTTCATAATTCAATAAATTCTCATTTAATCTCCAAGTCCTTCTACTACCTCCATCAATTGAAAATTCCATCCATACAGGACTATGGTCTGGCAATATCTTGGAAAAAATCTTCACCTTCTTAACCCTAGAAATCAAGTCATTAGTAATAATAAGATTGATGCCTATCTGAAAAAAAGGTGAAGTCACTTTCTCCTGTATTCCTCTCTCGCCATATATCTCTTAATTCAAGGTCTTCCTGTAATGCAAAAAAACTTTTAGGTAGTTTAGTTTGCATTGAAATTTTAGAAGAAGTCTTTTTGTCTTTTTTTGAGTCTATTACACCATTCCAATCTCCCATCATAATAATAGATTTGTAGTCCAATTGTATTATCTTTTGATGTAAAAGAGTATAAAATTGCTTTTGTTGTTGATATGAATTAGGTGCATATAAACCCACCAGGAGACATTTTTTCCCATTCAATATAATTTCAATAAACACAAATCTTCCTTCTACATCAGCATCTATTAACTTTGGCATCAGTTCCTTCTTAACATAAAAGACTACA
>NW_015386226.1:0-3280 GCF_001527695.2 Protobothrops mucrosquamatus | reverse complement strand
GAACTGTCTGGTATTTTTAGAGTTAATTCAGATGACAGAGAAAAGGGAGGGGAAATAACAAAAGCCCGGGAAAAGGAACGGAAGTGAATCTCTGCCCTCTGGGCTAATTGGAAGATGTGACTTGTGACTGCAAGATAAGGGAGGGGTTTAGCAAGAAAAGTTAGATGCCAGCAAGAGGAATTCAGATTCTGGCATAAACTTCCATGATGTGCCATCAATTTGTAACACTGTTAATAAAGGCTTTAGGATAAACATGTCTGGAAGTTCTTTGAAGTTTTTCATTAGTCGGAACCATGACAGCATGCCAGAATCTGCAAGTTTTTCAAACCAGTTAAGGGGTCCTGAACTCCAATCACTATTCCTAAACTAAGGGGTAGACTGATAAAGATTTGGGGAAGATTTCATTATGAAAGGGGAGAGATGGCTTCAGGCCAGCCCCTCAGCAGCAGCAGCTTCCCCAGGGAGTGGAGTGGCAGCCAGCCAGCCGGGGGAGAAAGAACTCTGGCAGATCTCCCAGCTGGGAGTAAAGACTTCAAAAGCAGAATGGAGAGATAAAAAAGCTCTGGGTGAGTCACTGGAAAGATTTCAAACCCCAGATGTGAAAAGCAGAAATCGATTCCTGCAGAGAGAAGCCTACAGCCCCTCCCTCGTAGATCAGACCCTGGTTCCCCCGGCCAGGAACTGCAGTCCTGAAGACAGAGGGAGTCCCAGACTGAGGCCTCTGCAGCAATGGGCAGATTGGCACCCCCCACAGGTAGATGATCAGCAGCAGCTGAGCATACCACAGCTAATAGAGGCCTTGCAGTGGCTTGGGGTGATACAGAAGCCAGGAGATCAGCAGCTGGTGGGAGAACGACCACAGCAAGGAGACTGGCCACAGCCCCCAAACATGCAATCCCTGGACACAAATCTGCAGCCAGAATGGGGCCAACAGCAACTGGGGGGGCCACAAGAGCAGTGGGGAGCCCAGCAACCATTGCACCAACAGCCCCAGTGGGGGCTGCAGCAGCCTGTATTGACACCACCTTTCAGAGCAACCTTCGATGGGGACCCAGAGAAGCTGATTTTTTTCCTGAACCAAGTGCGTTCTCACTTGAATCGCTGGGCCTATCTCTACCCAGAACCAGGTGCCATGGTCGATGTCATTGCGTCCAACCTAGAGGGAGAAGCATCTGAATGGCTGAACAATCTATATAGTGAGCAAGCCCCCGAACTGGGAAATCCCCACCTTTTCCTCCTAGGACTGAGAGAAAGATTTGAGGACCCATCCATAGGCCTCAAAGCAGCAGAACAAATCCACAAAATAAAACAAGCCGGCAGGCCTGCCCTGGAGTATGTGTGAGAGTTCCGCAAGATAGCAGGCTGAATAGAGGGGTGGCCCGAACAATCCCTGATTCAATACTTCGTCGAGGGATTAGACGATCACCTCTCTCAGGACTGCATCTATCGAGAAGTACCTGATCGGCTACAGGAGTGGTACCAGACAGCAGTGAAGCTAGACGTTAAGCTCTCTCACTATAAGAAGCCTCCCACACACAAACCCGAGCAGCAACCAGAGCTACCCGGACAGCAATCACCCCCACGAAAGCCTTCAACTACTGCAATGGCTGAAAGACCCAGGCCACCTACACGCCCTTCCTTTAAGTGTTTCCGGTGTGGACAAGAAGGACATCGAGCGGCCACCTGTCCAATCCCCTACCCCCGACTGCAGAGCAGACAAGAACCAGCAATGAGAAAGAAACCTGCTCAGCAGCTAACAAGAGAAAAATCCAATCTGCTCACGCAGGAACCTGTTGTCCAGATTATACCCCCCATGCAGGAGAACGCCGAGACTCCAGGTGGACCCGCCTCTGCTCTACCCTCCTTTGACAGTGATGATGAAGGAGAGAACGACCCAATGGTGAGTCGACAAATCCTACCTTTTTCACTGGCCGACAAACTTATAATCCCTAAGTCTGGGGCACAAATAGACTTAAATGTGCTGATTGATTCTGGATGCACCCGTTGCATTATTAGTATACCATTTGCTATAAAGATGGGCATACGGGCAAAACAGCTTTCCAAACCTGTGAGGTTTGAACAAGCCGATGGCTCCCTGATGGGAGGGACTCTTGTCACACAAGTAACTGACCCCTTACACCTAGAAATAGGTACGCACTGGGAGTTTATTTGCTTCCTAGTGGCTCCAAAAATGACTGAGACTGTGATCCTAGGGCTAGCCTGGTTGGACAAATAGAAGCCGTTTATCTGGTGGGAGAAAGGAATGAGAACGGTGAGACTACCTATAGGACCTAATCCCCCCATTGATTCAACAGATGTTGCAGGGCATCTTAGGCCACCCAATGAGCAAGTGCACATGGCCACCTCACTGCCTCCAGGCGAACCAGTCATCCCCAAAGAATACTGGGACCTGGCGGAGGCATTTAGTGAAAAGGAATGTGATGCCCTACCCCCTCACAGACCCAATGACTGCTCCATCGAACTGGTGCCAGGAGCCAAACTCCCACGACCGAGAATGTATGCCATGTCCCCCCTCGAAATGGAGGAGATGCGGTGATACGTGAACAAAAACCTAGCGAGGGGGTTTATCGAACGAGCCAAAGCTACCATGGGAGCCCCTGTGTTGTTCAAAGAGAAAAAAATGGGTCTCTTCGTCTCTGCATAGACTATAAGGGTCTCAACACTGTGAGTGTGGAAAATAAATACCCCCTCCCCCTCCTAAAGGATTTATTAACCCATCTGGCTAAGGGGAGTGTCTTCACTAAATTAGACCTGAGAGAGGCATATTACCAGGTGAGAATAAAAGAGGGCAACGAGTGGAAAACTGCCTTCAACTGTCCTATGGGGAGCTATCAATTCAAAGTCATGCCATTTGGACTACAGGGGGCCCCAGCTGTATTTATTCAGTTGATTAATGAGGTCCTACATGATCACTTGTACAAAGGGGTTTTGGTGTATCTTGATGATATCCTGATATACAGCACGAATATGACTGATCACATAAAGCTGGTGAGAGAAGTGTTAAAGAAATTATTGAATGCCAAGCTTTATGCCAAATTGTCGAAATGTGAATTTCACCGAACCCGATTAGATTATCTTGGCTACAGAATTTCCAACGAGGGTATTGAAATGGATCCAGCCAAGGTGAAAGCTATAATCGAATGGCAGCCCCCAAAGACTCGCAAACAGCTCCAGAGCTTTCTGGGTTTTGCCAACTTTTATCGTCAATTCATCCCCTCTTTTGCCGAGATTGCCCTACCCCTTACAGAACTACTCAAAA
>NW_015386225.1:2195498-2200046 GCF_001527695.2 Protobothrops mucrosquamatus | reverse complement strand
CATTGCCATGGAGCGCTTTAAAAGTTGTTACTAACACCTTGAAGCGCACCCGGAAGGCCACCGGCAGCCAGTGCAGCTCGCGCAGGAGAGGTGTTACATGGGAGCATCTAGAGGCCCCCAAAATCCCCCACGCAGCCGCATTCTGAACTAGCTGGAGCCTCCAGGTGCACCTCAAGGGGAGCCCCATGTAGAGAGCATTTCAATAGTCCATGTGGTAATAACAATGTTCTGTTGTTCCACAGCAATTTTGTGCCCCTCCCAGAGCCATTGACAATGCCAAGAGGACATTGTGAAGGTTCTACCATACTTCAGAAGCATTTGGACTGTGGGCATAGAAACATATATAGTGTTTGAAAGCTTCAGCTCTTTGGAAGTTTTCTAATGTTGCCATCAAATGGTTATTTTTAATCTGAAGGAGACCATTATTAAATACCTGGGGAGTGTTTAAGACAGGGGTAGTCAACCTTGGCTCTTTTATGACTCGTGGACTTCAATTCCCAGAATTCCTCAGCCAGCTTAGCTGGCTCAGGAATTCTGGGAGTTGAAGTCCACGAGTCATAAAAGAGCCAAGGTTGACTACCCCTGGTTTAAGATTTCAGACGTGGTTTGCCATTGCCTCCTTTATAGATCTGAGAGAGGGAGTGAGTGGCTGAAGGTCACCCAGCTGGTTTCATGCCTGAGGTTGGACTAGAACTCATGGTCTCCAGGTTTCTAGCCTGGTGCCTTAACCCACAGTACCAAACTGGCTCTACATGTGGAGTAGTCCTGTGTAAAGGCTTCTTTGAGATGACTACAGAGAAAACATCCTTGGCAGCAATGCAGAAGTGGCTTGCATCGTATGCATTTTTAAAAATTATTTAAATGCTGATTAAATTTAAATATACTCTTACATTGAAATAAATGGCTGTCCTACTCTCTAGGTGTGGCCTGTGGGATACCATTCAAAAACAAACATGTGGTTCTTAGTCCACAAAGCTCACTCTGATGCACAAATGCCATAGGTCATCCTTGACCTCATTCCAAAGTGGATGTGATTCCTACTGTGAACAAAACTATCACCTCTCCCTTCACATTAGATTTATTCAAAGCCTTGAATGATGCAACTGCATCTACTCATTTGTCCCAATGCATTAGGAATAAAGACTGTTTAGAAACAAGAAGTCATGTTAAACATCAGAAGTATCATGAAACAAAGGCCTTCAGATAAGAAGGCAACGGCAATTATATCTGTTTAATTTCTGAGTAAAGAATATGGACATGTTCATATAAGTCAACAGGATTTGAACTTGACTTAAGAGACACTTAATTTATGGAGACTAATGAAACTATTAGTTCATACAATAATATGGAAAAGGAGCTCATATTCATGGGGTGTTCTAATCAAAAGCGGGAGGCATCTGTCAGTTCTCCTTGCAAGAATTAAGTAGGGCTGCTCATTTTTACAAAAGACCTTCTTAATATCTTATGATATCTCCACTTATTCTCTTGCCCTTTCCCAAACCATGTTTCCCAATGCATATAATTGCCCTTCAGAGACAGTTAATTAATGATTTGATTTGGAGTTTATTTATCTGTTATTTGTTCACTGCATTTAAAATGAACTGGATATTCATTTCACTGGGACCATGCGTCCTTAAATCCTGCTCATTTTGCATTGGTTGGTGACTAATAAAGAACTGAACTCAGCTATTCATTATTGCTTTGTATACGCAGGTCGGGGAATAGAAGGACTCAAGACAATAATAATCTTAATTATGTGATGGATGCAGAACTGACTCCTTGTAATATATAAATGGAAGATTGTCCAAATTCCACTCCTTACTTGTAATTCTTTTCCTGTGTGGGAAGACCCCAAGAGATGTTCAAAGAATGTATTTCTTTCACTGGAATAACTGAAACAGGATAAAGAGGTTAATATCATATATTCAAAATTTGAAAAATTGGGTAAGAAGAATAGGAAAGGCTGTGGAGGAAATAAATGGTGGTCAGGGCATCAAGAGTCTTTGGAGACCTTTTACTTCCTAAGAAGAACATTATGACAAGGTTAAGACCAAGCCTTACATCTGTTAGACAATGAAGACCTCCAAGGAATTTGTTTTGCTCTATTAACTATTGAAGTTGTACATCCTTGATTTATTTATTGGCCATGCACCAGCTGCTTTTAAATTAGGACATCACCAAAGACTTGATCTGAAGAGGGTATAACATTTTGGTTGACTACTGAACTTAAAAAATTTGTTTCATTTTTTTCCCCTTCACACCTGCCTTTTTTCTTTTTCTACGTAGTTTGCTTAAGGCCGGATTCATCTCTGTTTTCAAATGGCTATAAATACTACAGGAGATAGGATAAAATATAAATCACGTAACTAAATATTTCAAGTTCTTCTAAAAAGTACCAATGTATTCATTTGTAAAATAACAGCAACATGTCTCACTTCCCCTAAACCAGGGTATCTATAACCTAAGTCCAAGAGATATGCATGTTCTCCAAACTCTGAGTGTAGCTTCCAGAGTGACTTGAAAAGTTACCCCCACATTGTTATTTGTGGTGGACAGAAGGTGAACTTTGTAGATCCATGTACTGTAACACTTTTGCTTTGTAAGCTGTTCTGGTTACCACTTGGTTTCCTGGTGCAATACAAAATGCTAGTTATCAGTTATAAAACCCTTTATGGCATAGGGTTAGGCTATCTCAAGCACTGCATCTCTCTTATTATTTCTACCCATCCTGTATGATTTAACAGAGGAACATGCTTCATATTTCATCCATTAAGCTATGCCATCTGATGGATGCCAGGATGCATGCCTTTTTTATCACAAGGTTTGCCCATTAATATACTGACTCTAAGATTTGGATTGTCCCAAATCTTCAGGTCTTTAAACATTATTTTAAAAGTTAACTTTTCCACTAATTACTGGGATAAATCAGTGATGCATCCATTATATATATATTTATATATATATTTACTATATATTTATATATATAGTAAAACAATAAAAGTGAACACCAGGGAAAATTAAAATAATTAAAAGTTTTAATAAAACATTAAAAATTTTAAAAAGATTTTAAAATGCTATAACAGACCTAGCTTTCGTTGGAATCTACCAACATCATCAGGGTACAAATGACTAAATGGGAGAAAATACTTTTATACACCAGCCAATGCCTGCGCGCGACTCCTGGATCTAGTAATTGGTCCCAGCCGATCAAACGTTNACTATCTAACCCTGCAATGGGGGAAGGCGGAGGCATCCTGCCATCACTTACATCGTTCGGCTCTACTGCCAACCCAGCTCCCCAGGATCTATTATTAACACAGTTACAAGTGTGCTCTATCTTCCCCTTTTTCATGGCTCTCAAATCGTAGCTGTGGTTGGGGCGTGCATCCCGGAGCCTGAACTCAGCCATGCCAGCTACCTTCAAGGGTGAACACCTCCGTATTTCCTTGTCCCAGTGTTTTTTCTCCTCCTCCTTCACTGGTATCAGTGAAATGGAAGGAAAGAACACAGTGGAGGTTGTGAGTGGGTGCAGGATCCCTAGGACTGGTATCAGTGAAATGAAAGGAAAGAACACAGTGGAGGTTGTGAGTGGCTGCAGGATCCCTAGGACTGGTATCAGTGAAATGAAAGGAAAGAACACAGTGGAGGTTGTGAGTGGGTGCAGGATCCCTAGGACTGGTATCAGTGAAATGAAAGGAAAGAACACAGTGGAGGTTGTGAGTGGGTGCAGGATCCCTAGGACTGGTATCAGTGAAATGGAAGGAAAGAACACAGTGGAGGTTGTGAGTGGATGCAGGATCCCTAGGACTGGACCTCACCGAAGGGAAAGTGGGGGTAGTCATGATAAACATCAAAGGGGTGGAGATGGAATGGCCCCCAAGGATCATGAAAGGGTGAATCAGCCCAAGGATGGGAGGCATGTTCCAGCCTGGGAAAGTAGAGGATGCCCACCTGAGATACAGACACAAAAAAGGAGGGAGGAGGGCGGCAACACAGATGTAGGTAAAGGAGGTAAGGAAGAATTAACTCGGTTTGCAGATGAGGCCAGGATTGGCCAGCCGGGACCTGTCACGAGATCTAGGAGCCATGCGCAGACGTGACTGTATTTATAAGCAAGCTCTCCCAGCATCCTGATTATACCCTGACGATGATGGCAGTTTTAGGCCATCGAAAGCTTGGTTTTATTTATTAAAACTGTATTGTTTTATACTTCCTGGTGATCACTTTGTTGTCTTTTAAATATATATGAATGCCTTTTTTTTTTCTTTTAGAGCACCCTGTCGGCCCAAATATGGGAAAGAGAAGACTTCTCTTTCCCATATTTGGGCTGACAGGATGCTCTAAAAGAAAAAAAAAAGGCATTCATTCTCTTCCCCTGTCTCTTGTAGCTAACAAAGTGAGAAAGAGCCTGTGGCCTAGTGGCTAACACCTCTGCTTAACATGCAGACAGCCCAGGTTCGAATCTCAGAAGGGTATGTCTGGCTGATGAAAACCAAATAAGGTTTGAAATAGCTATCCCAGTACTCCCTTAATTCTTTGTTAGCAATT
>NW_015386225.1:2162343-2192067 GCF_001527695.2 Protobothrops mucrosquamatus | reverse complement strand
GTTAGGGACTCGTTTGCCAATAAGGGCGGGTTTCCAAATGGCTGGTAGGCGGGAGGTATCATCTCGTTTATTCATGCTGTGTGGGCGTTTTTCTATCTCGATGGCTTCTCTGATTATTCTGTTGTTAAAGTGTTCAGTTTTGGCAATAGTTCTGGTCTTTTTAAAGTCAATTTTATGTCCTGTGGCTTTAAGGTGTTGGCCCAGGGAAGAAGTTGGTTCCTCTTTTCTGACTGAGTTCTTGTGTTCTTCAATGCGTGCATTTATTCTTCTGTTGGTTTGTCCGATGTATGTGGTGGGGCAGGCAGTGCATGGGATTTCATATACTCCTTGATTTTCTAACTCAATTTTGTCTTTGGGGTTTCCTAAGAAACTCATATTTATGATGGTCGCGGTGTCCTGGAGTCATGTGATCACCTCTTGTGACCTTCTGACAAGCAAAGTCAATGTGAAAACCAGATTCATCTAACAATTGTATTACTAACTTAACCACTGCAGTGATTCACTTAACAACTGGGGAAAGAAAAGTCATAAAATGGAGCAAAACTCACTTAACAAATGTTTTGCTTAACAACAGAAATTTGGGGCTCAACTAAGGTCATAAGTCGAGGACTACCTGTTCTGAATGGTGAAAAGGAATGAATCATCATTAGGAAAGTTCTGAATAAATGTGATCCAGAGGAAAAAGTTATTCTGCCAAATGGCAGAATGGATAGATAGGAATTAGGGAATAGAGTATAAACAAAGTGATTGGCTTATTTGGAAATCATAGAATTAATAGATTTCTAAGCATTTGCTTAGAATAAAAATCTGTTTTGAGTGATGGTTTATACAAAAGCTTAAGCAATGAAAACACAGAGGAAAGGAATCTAAACTTACATCATGACTAGTGAAAGCTACAAGAGTGATGAATGGTTCTGAATATGAAACAGAACAATTTTTGATTGTGTAAATACTACATATTGGGTAAAAAAGGAAATGCAGTAAAAGGAGATATGTGAAAGAAACTATTATGAGAATAGTATGATTGTATGAACAGAAAGCCCACATCATATTTGAAATAGTATTAGAACATAGATGAATCTCCCAATAGGGTAAATGGAAAACAGATGTAAGAAAAGAAAATGTAGGATTCAGCCAAAAGTAAATAGTGTAATTAGCATGTTAAATTACAGTTAGCTTTTGTTGTGGCATCACTTAATGTTTTAACCTGGCCCTGTCACCTTTTGATATTGTAAATCCCAACATGTTAATCAAAAACTCAATGTATCCAGTAAATTTAAAGGTGCATATCTTCATGTTTAATGCTATATTTTAAGAGTACAAATATATACTATATAGTGGCCAGCTGTTTATTAATCTTTTTTTTTAAACAAAAACAACCTTATATGGAGCATTCATGCTATGATCTCAGTATTTGGAATACGAGATAGTCATAGGTGGAAGGCGATGACTTGTCTATGACGTATCTTTCAACACCTGATAAGGTATGAGTGCAATTCCCAGGATTGTTTCTGGACACTGCTAGCTGGGGAGTCTAAGAAGTGATGTCCCCACACATTTGGCAGGAGCCAGGCTGAAGAAAGATTAGCCTAAATTGACATAGTAACATCATAGCTAAGGCAAAATGAGAAATTCTTATTCAGATCTTTATTCTCCTATCTCGTATGTCAGTATTCCTTAAAGTGTGGTCCAAGGACCTACTGGGGTCTCCCAAAAACCTCTCAGCGGTCTGCAAAATCAAAATTATTTGCCAGATATGGAAAATTTAGCAAAATTTTAAAGCAATGACACTCTCCCCATTATTATTTTTGTTAAAAGTATATGAATTTTTCATAAACCACAATTTATTTATGTTAATATCCAATGGGTTTAATAGTGTTATTCCTACACGATTCAATCAATATTCTGTGAATATTTTGAACATTCAATTTTAATGTTTAATATGATAAACATCAATAAAAACGAACCCTACAAATTTAAGCTCTTTTGGATTCCTCAAAGCTGGGAAGTTAGAAATGGTCCTAAGTGCATACTTCTTAAGAAACACCTCGTTACACTACCCTAGAAAATGATATTTTGATGCACAATTTCCATCCAGATTCCCCAACTTTAAAAAAATCAGAATCACATCTACTTACTTTTGTAAACCTTGTGAAATTCCAGTGTATCAAAAGGGTTTATCAGGTGACTAAAATCCGGTCTGGGCAGCCCACTTAAAAACAAACAATCAGGAACATTGTATTTAAGGCTTAAAGTTTAAATTCTACTGCCATCTCACCTTTCTGGTGTTCATATACAAACCCTGGCACTGTAGAAAATAAAAAGGTCTCTTAATATAAAACCTCTATGACCCTATAACTGAGTTAGGATACTGCCATTCTTTTAGAGATTTATCTTTGAATCTACTCCCGAGTTTTGGTGTCTAGTCCGATTTATATCTATTGTGGCAAGACCTACTTTTACTGGGAAAACTTACTGAATATCAGCCTACATCAGCTTTGTTAGCTAATTCAGAATGGAACTTGTTGCCCTAACATCTGGATATTATATTTGGCAAAAACCCAGGAGTCCCAACCCCATATGCAAGAGCCTGTGGGAATAGGACTGCTTTGCTAGCCTCTCCTATCAAATGTTTCTCTTTTTTTTTTCAACTATACAATGATGTGTTTCCCCAGAAAGTTTTCTGTACTTAATCAGCATGAAGTTTAAACATGATCTGCAAGGGGGCTACTCTTGGACAGCACTTTGAAATTATTCCCATTGTAATTTCTCATTGTTTGCTTTTTTGAAGCACATCACTGGAGCTTTGTTAAACATGTAAACCAAGGCTGAATCACATGCAGTCTTTCACGCTGTAAACTGCTCAGATTAGCTTAAAAATGAGATGGGCAGCATTTTTTTTTAATTAAATAATTTCCAGATCTATTTCTGGGTTCTCTGACGTTCCCCAAATGGGCCATTGATGTTCAGTGGCTATATGGCAATTTTCAGGCATTATTTAAAAACTATGTTAATTTTTAAGTTAATGTATTCAGATCTGAGCAATTTAATGTTTTTTCTATTTTGGGTAGTAAAAGAATCCCAAATTTGCAAATAGAAATTATAGGAACAACAACAAAAAAAAGGGCAAAGATTTTAGGTAACATCGTAAAAAGTTTATTTATATGGAGAAAAGAGTGGAGAAATGTCAAAATATGCAAATGTTAGTAGAAAGGTAGTATATGGGTTCTATGTCAAATAAGGAAAGAAAATTAATGTGTATAAGCGTCCCTCTGCCCATTTTTACATGAAATTGAAAGTGGGATGTGTCAAGAGAAACAGTGAAGTTGAATGTGGTGGGACACTTATCGATCAGTGTGATGTGGGTGATCAAAACACAAAAAGGAGAGATAAGGAGGAATGGGTATTTATTTATTTATTTATTTATTTATTTATTTATTTATTTATTTATTTATTAATTAAATTTCTATGCCACCCATCTGATTAATGCAATGACTCTGGGAAACTTAAAATATAATAAAAAGTTAAAACATGTTTAAAGCACAAGTAAAATTAGAATAAAAAGATCAAAAGTTAAGAACCATAATGATGGGCAGCCTGGAGGTGAGTATCTTCTCTATCCCTCTGCCATCCCAAACCAAGCCAAGAAGCAGGCAGATCTCACTTCTGATGGGAGAATATTCCAGAGGAGGGGTGGCACAGAAAAAAAGGCTCTTCTCCTGCATCTCACTTCTGATGGGAGAATATTCCAGAGGAGGGGTGACATAGAAAAAAAGGCTCTTCTCCTGCACCCCACCAGCCAAAATTCTTTAGCTGATAGAATCTGAAGTAGGCTCATTCCACTGGAATAAGTGGTGTATGGGTTGGTCCCATCGGGGCAAGGCAGTTGCCCAGTGTTGAATGTGGATTCAGTGCAGGAATGGTTGATTAGTATAAAGACATATAAATATATGAAGAGTGAATGGGATCAGAGGAAAAGCTAACATCAGCGCCAGAAGAGAGTGGGGTTTGCTCTGTATATATATATAAGTGGCTTGCCCTCTCAGTGTTGGTAAGAGTCTTATTGGTAGCTCCTTAATTAGGGTATTGTTTGTTTCTAACATTGGTGACGTTACATAGTTGAGTAATGAAATGTCTGCAAGAAAATAACCAAGCTCAGAGAGCACCAAGGACCCTACAGAATAACAATGAGCTACAAATATTTTCTACTATTAAGTTTCAGCTATTTTTTTTATTATCTCCTATTTTTTGTTTTATCCACTTACTATTTCCTATGCATTTTCTTAGTTGAGTGTAGTGGTGTTTACCTAAAAATTTAGAGAATGAGGGCATGCATTTATGTATAGATCTACTCTTTACAGCAATGTTAGATTCTCCCTATTTCACATATCCCCAACCTCCAATCTTTAGACTGCAAAATAGTTTTTTTTCAAGCTCTGATAAAGTTCTCTAAATTATTGGGGAAGAGGTTTTCAGAAAGACTGACTCCTCACATCGAACTGTACCCATCCTCAGAGTTCCTTGACATTAATAGAGGAATGGTCAGCTGTGATCTAACAAAGAGTGTGTGTTTTGGTTGTGGTTTTACAACTCTGCAACTTTTTCCTGGAGCAGATCCAGGGATGATTTTTAGATAAGCAATAGGGTTTTGCTTCTCTAGGCCTCTGACAGATTTATGTTTTTGACTGAGAGTTGATATTGCTTTCTTTAGTTTTAAATGAATTTCATTTTGTTCCTTTTGGGGGAACTGGAAAGAAGAATATTACTGAGTCTATAAAAAGTCATAAATGAGCCCACACCTGAGAGAAGATTGTGGCAGAAAAGAAGCAATAGATTTGTTTGTCCCATTTCTGCTAAAATGCATTTTTTAGACTTCATTTCATAGTTTAGCTAGTGAATACTGGAAGATGAAGAGTCCACTGCCTGCCAATGAATGTGGTACTTTTACCATATTTTGGTTTGGTTTGGTTCTCTTTGGGAACCGAACAAAAAGTATAATATATTAGTTAATTAATATATTACTATTTGATTCCTAACATGCATTAACTGATTAGTATTCAGGTCAGAAATTCAATTCAAAACTCTGAATTGAATGGATTTTTGAAATTGAATTGGAAGGTTAGTTTGGAGACTCAGATGTCTCCAAATTGATTTTGATAATTTTGGATACTTTTGCATATAAACAAAACTGTTTTTCCAAATGAATTCAGAAATATTAAACAAACCATGCAATTGTGATCTGAACATTCTAACTGAATCAACTTAGTTTTCTAAATAAATTTAAATTATCAAATCGATCCATTTTCAAAATGGAACTAATGGTTAAAAATTGGTTTGTGCATGTTTTTTGGTATTAAGTTTCAAGTATTGACTGCACTTCTGTTTGCACAAACCTCAAACACACATTCACATAAAATGATTTATATGTTTTAAGATGAGCAAATAAGTAAACCTAATACTGACAATTAGAGGCAAACTTAAAAGAAACCCTAAACCTTTACCTCTAAAGGTAAAGATTTCCCTGTCCAATCATGTCCAACTCTAGGGGGTGTTGTTCATCTCCATTTCTTGACCAAGGGAGCCAACATTGTCCAAAGACATTTTCCGTGGTCATGTGACCAACATGGCTGTACACCAAAGGGACACAGAATTCTGTTGCTTTCCCTGTTAATCTGCTTGCATTTGCATGCTTTTGAACTTTTAGGTGGCAGGAGCTGGGACAAGGAATGGGAGCTCATCCCGTTATGTGGTGCTCAGGACTTGAACCCAGGTATCAGCTTTCCAGTTGAACCACTGTGCCCCTTCCATAATTTATTTACAAATCTCAAATGTTTAATTTCCCCCCTTATCACTTTTGTTCCTTTCCCCCTTTGGCTTGAAACTTTATAAAATAGAAAATTTTCTATTAATTAGGATTAGATTATTTTTATTCATATTCCCATACCATCCATCTTTTTAAAACAGAAGAAGCATCTTATAGTTATATTTCTGGAATGTATAGTTATGTTTTTAGAAGTTTTATAGTTTAACCAGAATACTTCAGTTATTGGGTGAATTAGAAATTTTAAGATTAAAAATAACATTAATAGAGTATATTCTTTCACATTGCTACTTCTAATGGAACATATGGCGTATACAGAACACTTAGCTCTTCCAGGAAAAAAAAGAAAAAGATAAACTCACTTATCTGGGATGTGTGAGAAAATTTCCGTCACCCATTTTTGCAAAGTATCCAGGGTTTCTAATCAGAAGAATATTTAAAAAAGGAAAAGAATCATAAAATGTAGAAAATATAGAGAATAAGGGGGAAAGACAATTCTGCTATAAAAATGAACTATATACTGTGGGCATGTATCAAATTTCTATGTATGTATCAAAGTCTTCAAATGGCAATTGTGCATTGAATCAAAGATGGGATTTTCTATAGCTTAACTATGAATCCACAAAAGAAGTATCCAATGTTCTTCCTTTCAACTCTTGAAAGTGCTATTTTTGACAGGAACCAGAATCTTTTGACATTGGGACTCTTGGTTTTTTGTTTTTCTTTTGCAGCAAGGATTAAAAAAAAATATGCATACTAACCAGATTTCAGTAATGCAATTTTTTAAATAAAAGGCTAAGGGTAAGAATGGGAGTGAGAGACCTTTAACAGATAAATCTCTCCCATAGTCGTTCCTAGCACTAATAAACCCCTAAATCTTCCTTCAAATTGGCCTGAAGAATATTGCAGTTAAAATTTCACATTTAATTCTTCATGCAAAGCATCATGTTGTGGGCAATGATGCTAAATAATCTACTGGTAGTTGTCCATGCCAGTTGAGATATCCTACACCCTCCATCAAGTGTGCTTAAAAGTCACTCCTTACTAAATGCAAAAAACTATATTTGCTGTATTAAGGATGCATTTACACAGAATCAACCACCCAGTGATTCTCCCAATTAGTTCACTAACCTTATTGTGCTGTAGTGTAATGGTATGTGGGACTGAACTTGGGAGACAGAGGGAAAATAGACTGCCTAGGGCAGTGGTTCTCAACCTTTTTAATGCCGAGACCCCAACCGGTCGTAAGTCGAGGACTAAACCGGTCGTAAGTCGAGGACTAAACCGGTCGTAAGTCGAGGACTAAACCGGTCGTAAGTCGAGGACTACCCAGCCGGTCGTAAGTCGAGGACTTTCCCTGCCCGGGAGCGTCGCGCATGCATGGTTCCGCCCCCTGCGCCAGCCGAGGTGTAGCTGGCAAGCGGCAGAGACGGAGCAGGCCGACCACCAGCTGGCCCAGCCCAAGGGAGGTAAGGCACCCGCCGGAAAAGGGAAAAAAAAATGGCGGACAGCCTTGCTTGGCGACCCCCGTGAAATGGTCGATCGACCCCAAATGGGGTCCCGACCCACAGGTTGAGAACTGGCCTAGGGAATGATAAGATAAGGGGGGGGGGCAAGGGGAGAGGTCTGAGCTTCATTACAGGCACAGAAAGAAATTCAGAAAGGATCCTCCCTAATGTATGAGGCTACAAAAAGAAATGGTAGGAGATTTGTACTTTCAGGCACACAAAATTCTGTTAATGTAGCCTTACAACAAAGTAGATTTACCTCATCTGTTGTGTTTCCTGTCTGGTCCAACTAGGAAGGTAGGCATGTAGCTTAGTCAACCAAAGGACATATTTTTTCATTCTCCCAGCTGCCACAAAGAAGACTGGGAGGCTATCACTTAATCCCATTAATTCCTGCCTTTTTTTTCTCCATAGAAAGCACAGGATTTCAAGGACATTATTCATTTCTCCCTGTTTTTTGCCCTGTTTTGCTTCCGTATGTGGTCATTACCCATGGGGGTAAAAACCAAACCAACCTCTCTGGTAGAAACCCTAAGAGGCTCCTTTTAGTGTAGGGTCCTTCCATAGTTCAGTGGGGACAATTGTAGGGACAGTTCATTATCAGATAAATGGTTCACAAGTTACATGTATAATTAGGTGAATTGGAGGAATTAACGTAGCCCCCCAAAAAACACTAGTTTGGGCTAAAACTAACCCTCAATAGTTAATAGTCACTTTTAATTAATTTAGTTTTAGAATGTACCTAACACACTTACCATTCCCACCTTATGATCCATATAAGTATCAACAAAAGCCTAGCAGTCTCATGGGCATATCTTGTAACACCTTAAAAATTAGCAAATATGTTGTCACTTAAATTCTGGGGGATTGTTATGTCATGAAATTGATCGCAAACATAATCTACAACAGTTTATGTAATAAAATAAAACTGTTGTTTTTCTTGTAAACGTAACCTAGCTATACAGTACCTCAAGGAATGCTGCTAAGGATGCATCCAAAAATGATGATAAACTTAGGATCATTGAAATCTTGGCTATTTCTAAATAGCTATGTAGTCTCATAATGGCCTAGTTCCTTGATCCATATGATTGAAATCTGGAAAGATTGGAGTGATTTTGCCAACCTTTCCTTGAGATCAAGTGAAAGAATAGCAACATGTTGTAAGATCTTATGAAAAAACAAGCAAACTTACTTCTCAAGGTTTTTGCTATTTGTAGGTTTTAAGGGGCTTGGTGATCATTCTGATCTCTTGATTATTATTTTAATTTGAATGAGCCTCAAGCACAGTTATATATATCAGTGCCCATAAGAACCCATCATTGTTAGATTGGTGGCTTTAGGACTGGACTAACATATACATTAACACAATGGTGTAAGTTGTGCAATTGTACCAGCAAACCAACAGAGTTTCTACTCCTTCCACTGTGTTATTTTAATGGCAGATTTTTCATTCTAACAAATTCCATCAATTACACAACTGAATACACTTTCATATATTATCTATCTATCTATCTATCTATCTATCTATCTATCTATCTATCTATCTATCTATCTATCTATCTATCTATCTATCTATCTATCTATCTATCATAATTATGGGTAATTTCTACCTCTAGACTGGACAACAAGATTCATGTAGTGAGCTGAGTAATATCGTTTTCTGAAATCCCTCAGTCTTGCGTAGGTATCAATTCCTTTCTTTTTTGGTGCATATTTCAGTGTCTCTGCATTACCTATATAATTTGTGAAGAAGAGATTTTCTTATTAACATTAGTATCAATTTCCCTACAGTCTTGCACTTTAGTTCTACATGTTTTCTCTGCAACAAAGCAGATTTTGTTTAACTTAAAATAGCCCAATAATACCAACTAAATATTAGTTTAGAAATGCTATGCTGGATATACAAATGAAACCAGCTGATGACTTATTAATTAAAAGTGATGTACACATAATAAGCCAAAAGAATGATTTGAATAATTTTTTAAGAAGAGACTGGACAGCCATTTGTCTGAAATGGTATAGGGTTTCCTGCCTGAGCAGGGGGTTGGACTAGATGACCTCCAAGGTCCCTTCCATATTTTTTTTTAATTATTATTATTATTATTATTATTATTATTATTATTATTATTATTATTATTATTATTATTATTATTATTATTATTCTATGTTGGATTTACAAAAAACGACCTTAAAGTTTTGAGAAATTTTGTGAAAATGGACAAAATTTTTTACTTTCTAGAACATTATTTGACTGGACTAAAGGTCAAGATTGTTAGAAGTAAAAGGAAGGAAAGTAATATTGGTTTACTTGATTAAGATTAAAATAGATGTGTTGTTATCTTTGGTGATCCTTAATGGACTTTTGCTGATTAGGACTGGCAAAGCTTTAATGATTTGTTTATAGATAACAGATGGGATATTGTTGTATTTAAAAGAAAGTAATAAGTCACCAAAATTGTTTATACTTGTTGTGCTAAAGGGGGAAGTCATATCTATCTATCTATCTATCTATCTATCTATCTATCTATCTATCTATCTATCTATCTATCTACCTACGTGTTTGTGTGTGTGTTTTCTTTTTCTTTGCTATATTCTTATTTTGAATTTCTTTCCTATTTTCTTTTTTTTCTTTCCTGCTCTATTTTTTCTTTTTATTCTTTTTTGTTTTTATTAGTTTTTATCTTTTTAATTGTAATTTTTAATAAAATTACTATAAAAAGGAAAGTGTCCCAAAATCAAACGATTGATTTTGTCCTACACTTAATGATAGAGACTTTTAGCCTAGTTTCAGGCATGCAGATGCTGGGATTGAACTTGGTGACTTCTGCAAAAAGAGGATGTGTTGCATCATGATGCTACAGCATGTCCTTTTCTTTCATTATTTTAACTTAGACCAGATGACAATTGAATGTCAAGCAAACACCTTTAAGAATCTGTAATTAAATACCTTGACTACTCTATGACTGGAGCCAAACATAAAGTTAAACAATTGGTTAATCATGATTATTTGAAGAAGCCACAATTAGCCAGGTTTTACAAATAAAGGTAGGAAATATGCTTTAAGAACAATAGCTGAGTTTGTCACATCATGATACAATAAACCTAGAATTATTCTAGACAATTGGGCAACTAAATTTCATTTTTGATGTGTGCCGTTGTGGCCACAGTAAAAAAATGACAATAAAAGTTATCCTATCTATCTCTATCTTATCTTCAATCAATTTTTCCTGATGTTAATTAATACTTCAAGATTTATCATAACTTTGGGGATTGCCATCTTTCTAAGCCTATAGGAATCAGTGGCAAAACTATGTCTTAAGTCCAGCACTTCATGTATATGGGTTGCTCCTTATGCAAAAGCTAAATGACTCAAAAGCTAAAAGAGGTCTAAAAGTAGGCTTACCTTCTGTGAATTAATGTAAGATTAATATATTGACCTGATTAATGTAGAGATAATCTATTTGGATAAGAAGGATATATGTTTTTACAAGACTATCATATACTGCATCAGACTTAACCATATCTTGAAGGACACAAGATCATTGAGGCATACAAAGCCACTGTCATGAAGCTTTTTTGAAGAATAGCATATCGACAATTTTTGAAAGTAGAGAAAATACTTTATATTATATAAAGTTACCATCAAATACAAGCTCCATTAAAGCCCATCTGCTTGTATCTCAGTATACTTGACTTACCCCAAAAGAATTTTCTCATAGGATGTCCTGGTTTTGCGAGACTTCCAAGCAGGAGTTCTCTTCTGTTAGCATCAGAGGGTTTTGCAATCTGATATTCTGTTTATTTTAAAGTACACATTAGGCATAAGAACTTAGGAAAGGAATTCCAGTGATATGATCATTTGGACAAGGCAAAGAGCATAATGCACACATACATGAAGCAGCAATGAAAAGTGTCATACTCATTTGACACATGCATTGGATTTGTGGTTTTGTTGCAGAAATATCATGGGCTTCATCAGGGATTACTAGTACTTTGGAGAATGAGTATTTCTAGCAGCTCTGCCTATTTATCAACCGTAACAGAGCCAGAACCTCAATTAAAATAGGATAAATAGATGTTCTCTTTCAAGGGGCAAATTACCATATAACCATGACATACATATTGGTGGGAAGAGAGAGAAGTCCTTGATTACACTGGTTCTTCTTCTGATAGAAACATACAATAAGCTACATTTGGGGTATTTCCTTATCAACATTTATTTCTGTGCCTTAGCATTTTCCACTGCTATAAGGGTGTACCAAAAACCGGAGCTCAAGACCCAAATCTAGAACTCCACAGGCCAAGAAATGATCATCCAGAACTGCAGGTTGAGAGATAAAAAGTGGCCAGTTTCATCATGAAGTCCCGGATGAGGGAACCAGAGTTTATGCTGGTTCACATCTTCCTTTGTTCTTTGCTACCTTCCTTCTTAATCCTGTGCATACCTAGCTACATATCTTCATTTGGTCAAAGGGGTTTATCCTCCAGGAAGTTTATTTATTGGTAGCAATAATATAAAGTAATAATATAAAATAGAGATTGCTTTCCTTTCTGTTTCATAGGTGAAGGCAGAGGATTTAGAGACAATAACTTCCACCAGGACAGTGTTTTCTTTGTTTTGTTTTTTAAAAATCATTTGGTGTTAGATCTTAAACTGAGATAAAGGAAGTTTCAAGAAGTTGTGTAATGTTGTAGTTGAACAACCAGGCTTGTGTCACCCTAACAACACACAGAATAATGCTTTTTTTTCATTTTTTTGGTCCCGTCAAATCAGTATTGATGACTGAGCGACTAAATGGATAAATCCCTGCAGCTTTCTCGGCAAGATGTGATTTGCTACTGCCTTTTTCCTAGGGTTGAAAGAGAGTAACTGGCCCAAGGTCACCCAGCTGGCTTTGTGCCTAAGGCCTTAATAGATCTCATAGCTCCTGGCTTCTAGTCTGGTGTCTTAACCATCACACTAAACTGATTGTCAGTAGTGTATGAACATTTACACTGCATTAATCTCCACTGAATTCAACATATTTCCTGCAAGATACCACCAGGATTGCAGTTATTTGTCAAGATTAGGATGTTTGGAGAATAGAACTCCTAAAAGGTATTGTCGGCAATCAAGTGCAAAGTACATGTAATGCAACTGATTTTAAAGATTTTAAATGTGCTTAAACCTTTGAATTGAAAATATTTTTTTTTATAAAATGGTTGTGAGACAGGCCATCCAAATTTCACAAACACGAATATGTCAAAAAATGAAGTGAGATAGTTTCCCACCATCTAAGAACTGAAAAACTATAAGCAGTGAACAACCCATCCATTAGTTTTACCACTATCCACAGCTTCAACTTCACGGTCAATAGCATCTTTAATCATCAGAGGATGAATGAAGAACTGTGCCCATCTATAAATAAAGTAGAAGAGAAATACAGGTGTTTGCTATTAAGCCTTGAAATGTATAGAATAATAATGATTTGTTTCCATAAATATGCTTATGAACTAATGTTATGGCAAAATAAAATTTGATTTTTTTTTAACCAAGCATTCATTTTGATGAAAAATGGTTTTTCATTTATTTGCTTTCATTTTTTATTACACCTAGGCAAGGTATAGGTTTCTTTTATTTTAATTATTTAGAGGGAATACACAAACATATACTCACACACAAAAACTCTATTTTATTGTAGAATTACATCTCTGGCAGCTTGAATTTTCCATGACTTCCCAAATTTCAAGATCCTAAAAGATCCGAAAATATCTTGATTATAGGATCTCTAATCACATATAACTAGAGATCCTATAATCAAGATATTTTAGGATCTTTTTTCAGATTAGAAAGATCAGTCAACTGGTCTTTCAGTTAAAGAGGGTTTGACTTCCCTTGACCTCTCCCAAACCCTCACTAACATCTTCTGAGCTTCATAAAAATAAAGAGAATTTGAGGACTGAGGCTCACTTAAAGATAACATAAAAACTAGCAAACGACAAAAGCTAGGCTAAGACTAAGCTAAACCTGCCACCAGGAAAGAACTAAACAGAACATGTATTTTAAATGCATGCAAGAATTACGTTCATATTTGAAACATTTAAAGCTCCAATGATTAATGTTGAGCTAAAACTGCTGCCTAGCCTAACTAGAAGGTTTCTAAAAGGATTTGGAACTTTATAGAAATATTTCAAGCTCAGAGCAGAATTATTTTGCGCTTGAAACAGTATTAGGCTGGCTTGTACACTTCACTATGGTTAGAACAAGCTGCTTTGAGCTTATAGCCACTATTTCGAGCTCAAAATAATGTTTGAATTCAAAATGCTAACCGTTTGGCACACCTCTAATGCATATTATGATTTTATCCCTCAGAACTTTAGAACTCAAAATGGTCTTTCTGCTATCCATCATGCTTTCAATAAATTAGAATTATGCAAAAGAGGCAATTTACCTATGGCACTAGAGCAGGGGTAGTCAACCTTGGTTCTTTTATGACTCGTGGACTTCAACTCCCAGAATTCCTGAGCCAGCTGTGCTGGCTCAGGAATTCTGGGAGTTGAAGTCCACGAGTCATAAAAGAGCCAAGGTTGACTACCCCTGCACTAGAGCATGATAATCGGAGCCCTAATAAGCCAATTAATCTTTGATGTTGTTCCTCTGTCCTGTTCTACCTCTGAGATTTCCTTCAATTAGAAGGAATTTTTCAAATTTTGCAAAACTTTCTTCCAGCAATAAAAGTCTATATGGCCAAAAGTAAAGAATAATGGGATCTGGACTCAATAACAGCTGCAAGACCTCTGGTGACCCAATTCTTAAGTAGAACACACAAATTAATTACTGCTTGATGATCTGCAATAAATGATATTTATGAATATTTATGGTTAATTTAGAACAGTGCTTCCCAAACTTGAATAAATTACCCAAAATTGGGTAAAAGTTTTTTTTTCTGTGTAATCACACACAAACCCACTAACCCAATATCACAAAATATCCCAACAGGGATAAGTAAATTGACTTAAAGATGTCCATGTATTCTAAAATATATTCAAAAATCTACAAAAAAATCTATTAAGATGAAAATCAATCACACCACCAATGATAGTTTCTTAGAAATGCGATAAAGATCATTCGCTGATATTTTTATAACACAAATAATCCTCAAGTTATGAATTTAATTCAGTGACAATTTGAAGTTATGACTGTGTTGAAGGAAGGGACTTACAAGCAGTCCTCAAAGTCTGATAAGATTTTCTAATAAGCAATTTGAGGTAATGAAGGAAAAGTCTGGGAAGCACTAATCTAGTACGTATAAGATATAGAGTGACTGTACTCTTCAAATTGCTATAACTACCCAGTCATTCTACTGAGGGATCTTAGTCTTTTAGCTTATTAAGTTACCTGTCAAGAGCTTCTTTAAAATATTTCTTTTGGATATCAAACTGGAAAATAGTTCGTTCTGTATCTGTTGAGGCATTGTCTGACCCTCCATGCTTCTTTAAGAATGTATCAAATCCATTTTCATCTGGATATTTCTGGCTACCCATAAATACCACTAGAAGAAAGCAGTCAGATAATTGGCTGTGATCAGATGCAGGCAAGGATTTCAGTATATTATCACTCATGTCAATGGCTCTATCTCCAAAGGGGGGGGGGAGAAATGCTTTATTAGGGCTGCAGCAGTTAAATGTGCCAGATTAAAAAAATAGAAAGTGATTCTAGAACAATGGGGTAGTTCCTGAAAAGGCTCTGCTCGATAGGTGAACTAGTGGCTATATACCTATGTGGATGTAATGATCACACTGAAATGGGATTAACCAGGTCTGAACAGCTGATATCCTTCAGACTCTTTTGGACCTCCTACCTCTCTGTGCTCCATGCCACTGGCTAACTTATGGCACTGGCTACTGTATATCGGAAAGTGTTCACATGGTTTTCAGTTTCTAACAGTATCAATTTCCAATAGAAGATAATGTATGTAGTTCCGGGTTGAACTGTGGAGTCCTTGCTGCTCTCTGAACTTAGTTGGTTTCTTGCAGATATTTCATTACCTGATTAGGTAACATCTTCAGTTCTAGAAGAGAGTTGGGGTTATTCCTCTGTTTATGTACAGTAGCTTGCTCTGTCAGTGTTGGTGGGGTTGTTATTTTCTCCTTGGTAGTTCCTTGATTAGGTTACTGTTTACTGCTTCATTGTTGACTAGTTTAGTTCCTGTTTATCTGGATGTTGATTGTTGGCAAAGAAGTGTTTTTTAAAATTCTTTTTAGCTTCTTTATTGTCTGTTTTGAATAGTGTGCAAATGTTGTTTATCTCTATGTGCCTTAACATCTGCAAGAAAGTATCCAAGCTCAAGGAATACCACAATATCAATTTCCCACAGCGTTGTGTTATTCTTGGCCACTGTTGGAACATTTAAAAGAGGGACAGATTCTCATACTTATCCACTACCAAAAGTTCAACTAGGTTGGGATTTGGGAAGTACTTCACTTTCACATCCAGTTTTGTCTTTGTCCCTTTCTCTGGAACATCTTACGAATGTAAATGTCTATGGCGATTCTCAATCATTCAGGTCATGGTTGTCCCAAAGGTGCTTTTTCAAGAGGCAACTGGACTTTCTTGTTTTTCCTTGAAGGCATTTCACTTCTCATCCAAGAAACATCTGTTTCTGAAGTTCTGAAGAAGCTTCTTGGATGAGAAGCAAAACATCTTCAAGGAAAAACAAAGGAAGTCCAGTTGCCTCTTGAAAAAGCACCTTTGGGACTTATGAATGTAAGTAGACTTATGGAAAGGTATTGATTTATCTGCCTTGTTTTTTTTTTATTGCTTTCCATTACTTTTTTTTTAAAGCACAGTTTGACTGATTTTAAAAGAAAACTAAGAACAGCTTTAGGCCTGTAAAAGAAAATATTTAAATAGTACTGAGGATGTCAACATATAGAAAGCTGCACATTCCACAGCAAGAGATAGGACAGCTTTCTTTCTGTCTCTTTGTTAATTGTTTGGTAGATAAGCTTTAGATTTTACATACTATGCTCCAAAAAATGAGCCAATCCAGGTAAATCACCAGGGTCACAGAAACTCCCAACACCAACAGCAAGGGCGGCTGCAGCCTGCAATCAAAATATAAAGCAGAAACAGTGAGAAGTCAATACAAGACAAAGCCAAAGTATACAGCATTTTTCCAGTATGAAAGGAATCCTACTTCTGTCAAAATTCTGCTCCATTCCCAACTGCAAGCCTGTCCCTAAGAAAGCAAGCAGACACAGATGCTGTTATTTATGTTTCACTCTTAAATTTTCTTTGCAGGCAAACTGGAGTAACATACACAACAAAATAAAGTCTTCAAATCCTGCAATTCAGGCTGCTTCAAATAATCCCATTTTCTTCTTGCTCTGTAGTAAAATAATATCTTAGCTGTTTTTTTAAAAAAATATTTCAGACAAATGTTGTACCTTAAGAATGCTCATTATCATTTTATTCATTTTGACAGGAGCATTTCGACCTCTGGCCCATGAGTTGCAGTTGTACTCTCCAAAGTCATTTTTGAAGTCATCAAAGCATCAGAGTTCCCCCACCCAGAACCTTGATTCTTTTAAAAAAATTCAGTTATAAAAATAGATGTATTAAGTTTACCCAGGGCTTAACACATATATTTCTTTTACACTTGTTTGAGCAAGCAGCAAATAGTCACTTTTTAAGAGTCGACATAACATCACTGCCATGTGAACCCTTGGTGTTCAGAATGTGTTAACTTTGACACAAACAGGGTGTACCTACTGGCTAAGAAATAACACATCCCTCGATGTGCTATAACACAATTAATTCAAGCTACTGTCTCAACAATAGTGCTCATCCTGATGTTTACAGATAGTCCTTGCTTAATGACCATAATGATAGTCCTGGGTTTACAGATAGTCCTTGCTTAATGACCATAATGAGGACTGGCAACTCCATTGCTAAGTTCATTAAGTGAGACATCAAGTGACTGTGCTGGACTTACAATGTCACTTTTCCCCACAGTCATTAAGTGAGATATTACATGACCAAGATTTGCAGTTTCATTGCTGGCTTCTCCATTGACTCTGCTTGTCAGACGTTAGCTGTGAAGCACCCAAATGGATATCTTGTGATTGCAGGACACTGCGACAGTCATAAAATGGCTTCTGGTTGTAAAGCACCTGAATCTTGACCATGTGACCATGGGGATATTAGGGCAGCTATGAGTGTAATAACCAGTTACTTTTTCAATAATGTTCTAAATTTTAATGTTTTCTAAACTCAGCAGTCATTACTTGTCTATTTTATTTAATACTACATCTCGCCGATTAACAAGTAGCTAAGTTATTTTATAACATACCTGCTTTTCTGTACTGCCCATCTTATTTTCATCTTCTTGTTTCACTAATTCTTCATATATTTCAGGGTCATCATGGTCTTCCCTCACTTCACGATCACCTTCAACAATACCATCACTTCCAAAATCATAACTTCCTTCACTTCCAACTTCACCATCCAGAGATCCATCCTCAGATTCCTTGATATTCCTATCATTTCTCTCAGTTTCCTGAATTTTTGTAGCAAGAACGTCTTCCTCATCTGTTCCAGAAGATATTAGGAAATCTTCTAGTTCAGTGTCTGATTCATCAGAAGAAGTGCAATCATCAATTGTCCAGTCAGAAATCAACAGCACATTCATGCCATTTTTTAATTTGATGTGCCTGTAAAAATAATGATAGAGGTGTTTTATGTGTATGTGCAGTATAAACAGGCATTTTTCTTGGCAGCTATTCTCATAACCCCTGCAAAGTATTTTGAAATATATATTATGGTGAATTAGTAAAAACTCCCTGTTATATCAAGGGGCTCACACAATACCCATTTTTCAGGTCTGTACAGAGAAGATGGATGTTGAATTGGATGTTGTGAATAAATATCTTTTGAGTGGCGAGTTTCGCCAGACAAAATGTCTTGTATTCCAGAATTTCTTTCCAAAAGAAGCAGGCTCTTTCATTTGTACTCTTTTAAGCATTTTGCCTTAAAGAACAATAGAAAATTAAGTCAATCCCTTCTGGCTTTCTTATTTTTTATACCAGGGCTACAAAAGTGGATGAAGAGATAGTTCATATTAATTATTATGTATCAGCCTACAGATAAATTGGTCATGAAAATTATTATTACTTTAATTATCAATCTTATATCTATTTCTTATTGTTTAAAAAAACATTTTCCAATTAAAAGAAATCCTGAAGACAATCTATTTATGTGGTGCCTAAGAACCAACACCAGACTGATGGCATGACAATACCTCTAACACCATAAAACATCCACGTCTGCCTATCCCAGATCCTTGGGAAAAACTTGATAGGTGGATAAAATGTCAAATCCAGTCTGAACATTTGGCTAACTGCACAATGAACAATTATTAATAGTAACAATTACTCCATTCACTCCAAAGTGATACTAGTCACATGGGCAGTGGTCCTTGGAAGGTAACGATGATAATGATGCTGGTGCTGCTCTGGAAAAAAAACAAGTTTCTTGTCCATTCCTACTGTCAGCCCATAATTACCTGTACTCCTTATGGTCACTGGGTGATTTTACAATATCTGGGTCTCCCTCATTTTTCTTGGCTCTACGCTTCCGCAATTCCTCTGCATGTTGGGCCCTTTCATTACGGCATCTCTGTGGCCTCTGCTGCTGTGAGCGTATAACTGGACAATTTTCTGCTCCTTTGGTCCTAGTCTCACCAGACATTTCAGAGGCTCCAAGATGAACTTCAAAGAGCTGGCTAGCTAACCTACTTGTCTACTAACTATACAGCTCCATTCCAGCCAGATAAGTATCCCATCCATCAGCTAGCCTGTTTATCTTTTTCTTCCCATTGGTTGACTAGATGCTTTAGAATTAATATATGTTTATGACATCAGTGAAGGAGAAAAACAGGATTCCGTGAGAATGATTAAAGGGGAAAGAAAGGGCATAAGAAAACAGTATATAGGACTTCATTTGCGTTTAGGTTATAGTGTTTCTATTTATCTAGTTAGATAAAAAGGGAATGACATAATAGATCTGGAAGAAGGTGGTTTGATGGTCTTCAACTGATGAAATGCATAATTATGAAAAAACTAAAATATATGTAAAAAATTAGACTTGGTATCAGGTAGATTGATATGCACGTATGTTAAAGTAGAACATTATAAACTGATAACAAGTCAGTTTGAGAACATTCCAGTGAATAGTGATAAAATAATAAATGTGGATGAGTTTGGGAGGGGGGAATGAACTTTTTGAATGAATATGATCAAGATAGGGAAATACAACTTTAACAACTATTAATAGAAAATATTGATCATTAGCTTAAATCTCAGTTTTCTGAAGCTATGGTTAAAATGTAAATGGAGGCAGGTGAAAAAAAAATCACTGGTCCACTTTCCAATAGTTAATATCAAGATATTAACAAAGGTCACTGACTAAAATCAGCTACATCAAAATCCCCCACAAAGATCTTGATTCACTAGCTAATAGCACATGCAGACAGACCTTTGAAACCAAGAGTCTTTTCCTATTTTAAAAGTGCCTAAGACGGCCTTAATTTGCACCCAATCTATAGCAGCTGAGAGTTTTTCCAGATCACATTTTTGATTTATTGTTGTTTTTTTGCCCCAGAATTTTTATTCTAAACTTTTGCAATGTGTTTATTTGCAACAGTTCCTACTTTCTTACATCAGCTATTTAAACGTACTTTTTCCATATATCCTGATGGGAACGGCTATAAATGATGGTGCTCAAAGGGGGAAAATGATTAAAGGAGAAAGTGAGAAATACAGTGAGAAAATTGAAACATGGTAAGGCTACCTGACTCAACTGTGTAACTGGAGAAGTATAACAGAAGAACAGAGCTGGAAAAGACCTTGGAGGTCTTCTAATCCAACCCCCAACTGAAAAAAATGGCTGTCCAGTCTCTTCTTAAAAACTTCCAGTGTTGGAGCATTCACAGCTTCTAGAGGCAGGTTGTTCCACTGGTTAATTGTTTTAACTGTCAGAAAATTTCTCTTTAGTTCTAGGTTGCTTCCTCTTCTTGATTAGTTTCCATCCTTACTACTTATCCTGCCTTTAGATGCTTTGGAGAATAGGTTGACTCCTCTTTCTTTGTGGCCACTCCTGAGATATTGGAGCACTGCTATCATGTCACTCCTAGTCCTATCCAGTTCCAGCAACCATTCTTTATGTGTTTTAGTCTCCAGTCCCCTAATCATCTTTGTTGCTCTTCTGTGCACATCTTTTTTATGTTGTGGCCATCAAAACTAAATGTAGTATTCTGTGTGGTCTTATAAAAAAATAAAAAATAAATATGAAAACATAGATATGATTTGCTTATGCAGTGATTGTGTAGTTGGTTAATATGTGTGTAAAAACTGGTCATGTGGCTGAAGATTGCAAAGAATACCATTACTGTTCCCCTAAACAAAGGAAAAGGTAATCAAGAGTAATGCAGAATGTACAGACAAAGTAGTTTTTCAAGCAAGCCTAAGAAGGACATTAGTAGAACTCTAATGGAAAGAGAATGGAAGGTAACAATGAACAAATTATGAGGAGTGCATTATTAGGCAGAGAACAGCATGTTCCAGAGCTGGATATTATGAGAAATAAGATCCTGTTTCATGTAACTATGTTCTGTACCTAATATGCAGAGGCAGATACAAGCAAACATCTGTGTATCTCAGGATAGCAACTATACAAACTTCATGAAGAATTTTTGGAGACTCTGTGCATATGGATGGAGTGCCAGGTATATTATTTCTTTCTTTCTCTCTCCCTCTCTCCTTCTCTCATTCCAGTTGCCCAACCAAAATGTACAACATTTTGATGACCAACAACCAACCCACAAGAGAACAACAGTTTGATAAATAATAATATTAAAATAACCAAGCTCCACATAATGCAAGAAAATACATATTGGGTTCCAATAATATCCTGATCCTAACGCCTGGGGGGGGGGGGGAAACCCAGATCTTCCCAGCCTTTCAAAATGCCAAAAGAGTCAGAAATCTCTGCAGTGGGGTACCTCAAGGTTCTGTTTTAGGCCCAGTGCTCTTCAATATCTTCATAAATGATTTAGATGAGGGGATAAAAGTGGAACCCATCAAATGTGCAGATGACACCAAGCTGGTGAGAAAAGCCAACATTCCAGAAGATAGGCTCAGGATCAGGAAGGATTTTGACAGACTTGAACATTGGGCGCTATCTAACAAAATGAAATTCAATGGTGAGAAAAGTAAGATTTTACTCTTAGGCAAGAAAAACCAAATGCACCGCTATAGAATAGGTGGTACTGGGATCAATGGCCGTAATTGTGAGAGGGATCTAAGCGTTCTAATGGACAACCACTTAAATATGAGTCAGCAGAATGCTGCAGTTGCCAAAAAAGTCAATGCAATTCTAGGTTGCATTAACAAAAGGATAGAATCAAGATCATGTGAGCTGTTAGTACTGCTTTATAATTCCTTGATAAGACCACATTTGGAATATTGCATCCAGTTTTGGTCCACACAAATAAATAAAAAATAAATGTTGAGACTCTAGAACAGCGGTTCTCAACCTGTGGGTCGTGACCCCTTTTGGGGTCAAACGGCCATTTCACAGGGGTCGCCAAAGTCCTGGAGTTTTTCCTCATAGAATCCTTATGAAACGCAGTCCGGCATTTCCCCCCCCCTTTTTCATGAGCTGTGCTACTCCCTCTTATTCTATTGGCTTTTGAAAGCCAATAGAATAGACTCTATTCAAGAGAGTCTATTCTATTGGCATTCGAAAGCCAATAGATTCTATTGGATTTCGAACACCAATAGAATAGACTCTCTTGAATAGAGTCTAATTCTATTGGCTTTCAAAAGCCAATAGGAATTGTCCAGGCTGTCTCTGCCCTGCTGAGCCTGCCAAAAGTCCCAGTCGGCAAACGTTGCTGCAAGTTGTCTGCAGCTAAGGCGAGCTTTCTGGAAGTTTCCACCCCTCCCTAACAATAGCATTCTATCTGAATTTAGTCATAGGTCAGAATTCAATCAAATATTTTAAGGCATGAATTATGAGTCTGGACAGCCACTTGTCTGAAATGGTATAGGGTCTCCTGCTTGAGCAGGGGCTTGGACTAGAAGGCCTCCAAGGTCCCTTCCAAGTCTATTATTCTATATTCTTTACTAGCTCTGATGAATCTTCCTGCCCACATTGAATTAAATGAGCTACTTATGAGCTAAATAATTATAAGCTGTAGCAAAAGCTCCTTCTCATAGGATAAATTAGGAAATGGACAAAAATCAAGAAAATATAATCTGATCATTATTTTTGCATTCTTAATGTTCTGGCCAGGAAAAGAACTGAACTTTCTCAGTTATTTCATAAGGTTCCAATGAAATTCTGCCATATATTAATGTTGGGCAACATGCCAGCTTGGATAAGCACAGTTGACCTATACATTTGTCCTACAATTAAATTAAATTGAATCTGTGCCATTTCACAGGAGATAGGTTGTATGTTTTATAACATTTCTATATATAATGGTGTTTCAGAATTTGCTGGATCCATCTGGGATCTGTTACAACTCTCAAGCAACTGTATTTTTGTAGCAGATTAAGATGGCTAAAGTATTGAATAATAATAATAATGATAAAAGTCTGGATAGTGGATGTGGCAGTACCTGGAGATGACAAAATAGAAGAGAAAGAACTGGAGAAGATAACAAAATACACAGACCTGCAAACAGAAATAGAATGACTGTGGCAAAAGAAAGCAAAGGTATACCAATAATATTAGGCATCTTGGGTGCAATCCCAAAGCAACTGGAATACCATTTGAACACCATCAACATTGACAAATTCACCATCAGTCAATTGCAAAAGGTGGCTTTACTCAAAACAGCTTACATCCTGTGACAGTATCTGTAACACCATCAAACATCCACATCTGCCTTTCCCAGGTCCTTGGAAAGGACTTGATAGGTAGAAAAAAATGCCAAATCCAGTCTGAACATCTGGATGACTATGCGATGAACCATAATAATAATAATATATATGTTTGTGTGTGTGTGTGTGTGTGTGTGTGTGTAAATCGGAATGCAGAGTTTTGTAAATTCTTGATACAAAGCAAGGAAAGGGGTAAAAAGAGTTCCCAAAGGCCTACTATTTGAAAGCAAACTTTGAATAATGTAAGAATTCAAAGAACTGAAAAAAATGATAAAGCATAAGAGAACATAAGATATTTGATAATGGGGTAATTATTAAAAAATTATTAAAAAAAAATTATTAAAAAAACTCTGGACTGATGACATAGGATGTAGTCTAGAGAAATGAATAATAGATTATTAAGTTATTGGAAGGATAGGAAAGAAAGCCCTATATAATCTATAGCAGAAGGTCTTTTCCCCCCATAGGGAACAATCAGCATCTCCCTTTAATTCTGGAATATTGGATTGTAGATTATAGCCTACTGGTCTGCAGCAATATAGAATCTACAATATCATTCTTATACCATCCCAGTCAAATGGTTGGCCAATCTATTTTTGAAAACCTCCAGTGATGGAGCGCCCACAACCCTAGGAAGCAAGCTATTCCATTGATTAATTGCTCTCACTGCCAGAAAAACGTATCCTTATTTTTAGGTTGCATCTCTCTTTGACAAACTTCCACCTGTTACTTCTTGTCCTGCTCTCTAGTTCCCTAAAGAATGTCAATCCCCTCTTCTTGTGACAGCCTCTCAAATACTGAAAGATAGCTGTTATGTCCCTCTCCATCTTTCTTTTGATAGGCTAGACATACCTAGCTCCCTCAACTATTCACCGTACAATTTAGTCTCCAGATCCATTATCCCTTTGTGCTCCTCTATGCACACTTTCAAGAATCTTATTAGCACAGTGTAAAAGGATACTATCTCTTCTTGTTGACTTGATGCTATCCCTCTGTGGATGCAGCCTGGGACGGCATTGGCCTTTTTTGGCAGCTGCAGCACACTTCTGGGTCATATTTAAGTGGTAGTCCACTAGGACACCTAGATCCCTCTCACAATTACTGCCATTGATGCTATACCTGTGCATTTGGTTTTTCTTGCCTAAGGGTAAAATCTTACTTTTCTCACCACTGAAATTCATTTTGTTGGATAGGGCCCAGTGTTCAAGTCTGTCAAAATCCTTCTGTCTTCTAAAGCATGCAGAGTCTCCGTATGTTGCACTGAGTTTCTTCTTGCCTGAACTGGAAAAATTCTGCTCTTATTTCATTCATTTTAGCTTTACTATGATGCAGATCTTCCTGGATTAGGGTTTGGTTGAAGGTACAAGAAAAATTGGCCAGTTAGTAGAGTTGTGAATTAATAAAGGATAGTTAGGAAGGGACCTATTATTTATTGAATTGCCTCTGGTTACTTTCATGTGAAAGTACTAAAACTACTGAATTAAGGCATTAATGTAGCTTATTATACACTAAGGATCTTCCAATAATTTATCAGTGGTCATGTCATAGGTGTACTTTTATTAGTCTTATGAAAATGACTTTTCATATATAACTGAAGGCAGCATCATCCTCTTCTCTATATTTCAGGAATATTATGGTATTCATTAGAATGTATGATTAAATCTTTTCTTTCCTTTTTTTTAATCCTTGAGCCAATTGTAGGTGGCCTCCATCTATAGATGTTTGTACTTACAGGAGAAGGGCTCTAGTAAACAGGAGGTTGGTGAAAGGGACTTTCTGCACCCAAGAGGTATCTTTGAAAGGTGAAAATACAGTCAAGGAAAGCCAGAGATCAGCAGTGATATATCTCTAGCATGGATTTCATGAAAAAAGCAGAGATACTAAGACAGGTTATCATAGTGTTTAGTTACTTAGAGAAAAAGTAGTGTGGAGAATTGATCCAGGAGTCACAGTCAAAGGAGCCAAATATCACATGAGGAAGTTCAGTCAGTAGACAGAAAGAATAATCTCTGAGTATAGAAGGATCAGCAATTAAAACAATAGAAGCTTGCTGAAATAGAGTCCACACTATTCATTAGGAACTAAAAGTTTAATAGATGACTCCCAAGTTCATCTAGCAATCCTGAAGAGTTCTTCTATGGAACTTAATACTTCTATGCTTTCTGACTTCAAATCCAGAATAATATTTGGGTAACCCTATGTGGGTTAGGGCTGGGGTTAGTGTTGCTCAACATTTTTTGTGGATAATTATTACATTTTATTGTAAAAATTATGAAGTGAGATATTTCAGTGTCACAGTGTAAGGTGCTATTAAATGTGTGGATTGGGATCGTTGGCATTATATGACATGGTAAAAAGAAACACATACATGCTAATTTGATTTTTCAGGGTCACTGTAGCCACACTGTATTTACCTATTTTCCAGTTTACTTTGAACTTCAGTGCTTACCCTGTTCCAGGTCTTCTCACCTATTCTATACTGGAACTTAATTAAAATCTACTAGATCACGGCTTTAAAAATTTGGAAACCACAAGTTGGCAACAGAAAAATACAGAAATCTCCCTATTCTGCCACCTGATCACTATTTAGAGCAAGGGTGTCCAACCTTGGCAACTTTAAGACTTGTGAACTTCAACTCCCAGAATTCCCATGGCTAGATGAGGAATTCTGGGAGTTGAAGTCCACAGGTCTTAAATTTGCCAAATTTGGACAACCCTGATTTAGAGGGTTTTTTTAGTTCAGATATAGCAGCCATGACATTTATTTTTCTTGCTTTCTTATGACTATAAAAGTGTGGAGAAATGGAAAAAATGTTCAAATTTGGCTACTCTTATCTTAGAAAGAAAGGTGGGAGGAGAGCAAATCTGATTCATACTTAATATGGTTGACTTTAGATCAGAGGTGTCAAACTCACAATGACACGTGATGTATCGCGACGTATTGTGCCTTTTTTGCCATTGCCTGCAATGGGGTGGGTGTGGTTTCACTATGATGCATCCGGCTCATGGGCCGGCAGTTTGACACCCCTGCTTTAGATAATAGCTAAAGAAATGTGGTGTATCAGCACTTAAAGAGAAACACAAAACAACTTCTGGTTCACTAGATTATGATGTGGAAAATGCCTCCCTTGGATTTTGCTACCTTTCATGTTTCCTGCAGGCACTAATAGAATAATTAAATTAAATAATTAAATTATTCTTTCCTATGAGCAGAAGTTTTATATTGTGATTCTTATTTTTTATTTAAAGAAATAACTGATTTCAATTTAATTCATGTATATATAACCTGTCTTCCTTCAAACATTTCCAACTATAAGTCTCACAAAGTATTGCCATTGCCATTGCCATTGTCACTGGATCTGATGATCACAACATCAGAAAGACACAATATCAGAAAGACACAACATTGCCTACTCATGATATAAAGATTTGGAATTTTTAAAGGTAGCTATAGTTGAACACAACTGAAGGCACTAGGATGTCATTTAAATCTATGCTATGTGTAATATTGTTTATTTTGCTGTGCCAAAATATGTTTTCCAATTGTCCCATAGGGACCAAAAAATACATACCGTATTTCATTATAGTCAGAATTTTTCTGGAGTTCTTTCAGCTTGCCTTTCAATTGCAAAATGACCAAGAATGTGATGTATATTTTTATTTCGAACAAACTTATTTATGCTATGTTTCAGGGTCTTTGGCTATCTTGATTTTCCGATCAAAATAGCTCAAAGGAAGGAGTTATCTCATTATATTTTCTCTGGGATGTAATTGAAGTGTAGAATGCCAAGAAGGGTGGACACTGCTAGACTGAGATTTGTCAAATGGAAGACAAAATATACACATGCACACACAAATATTGACCCTAAAAAGCTGTCATACATCCCACCTAAAGTTTTCTGAGTATTTCTTTTGCCTTAAAAAAAGCTTCAAAACTTCTTTGTTTTCCAGTTAAGAAATAAGCATATGTTAAGAAGAGGGCTGGGGAAAGATTAAAACATCCAAACACTATGAATTATATTACAAGTGGTATCATTAAATAGTTCTCTATTTTTTTTTAGAATTATAGAAGGGTTTTTTTTTAGAATCACAGAAGATCAGGAACTGAGAAACTGTTTAATTTCAAGGCATTTGTAATCAGAATGAATAAATATACTACATTCTTGCTTTTCTTTTGTAAATTTGGTGATAATCTCCCAAGTTGATCTTTTATGATAAGTTTCTACAATGGCCTCAAAACAATCTGAAATGAGGTTGGTTTTGTTTTTTAGTCAAACTGAAGAGTTGGCTGTTTTTCCAAATGATATGTTGACTTCTGCTGCATAATTGTTCCACATGTTCCTATAGGGATTAGATAAACACGTTAGGAAAACATCAAAGAATGAAACTACTTGGAGTACTAGAGTAAGCATTATGAATTTCATGGCAAGGCAACACAACAGCTTCCAGTGAAAGTGCTCAACAAGAGTATAATAGACTGAGGTACTACAGGAATGGCTCCTGTAAGCCACAGAAGAAACTATTGAGCTGATTCATTGAACTAGACTTTCTTTATTGGCCTTCAAAATAATCTGTCATCACCACCACCAACTCATTTTCAGAAAGCAATAGAGATCTTTCCTTAATATATTTGGCTATGAACCTCAAACTTAATACATGTGGATAGGATATATAATTCACAAATGATGTTGTGATTGGAGTGACATAAAATGTTGTTCAACTAACTGTGGAGAATGTTTTTATTTAAGGATTTGATTGATTAAGTGCCATCAAGACATTTTCCATCCCTAACCACCATATAGAAAGATTTTCTTCATGAATTTTAAGATGTGCTATCCAGATTATTCCTTATATTCAGTGATGTATTCCTGTATTCTTGTTTGAGCTGGCTGGAACAATCCACAACTCAGTCCAGGTGAAATACTTTATATGACATCACTTTATGATCACTCTCAATAACAAACTTAGTAATGCTAATCAAGTTCTTCTGAGTCCACTGTGAAACAAGAGAAATATTAGAATTCTTAAAGTAACCCTGGTTTGGTTTAAAGTAACTTACTGGAGAAACTCTCTTCCCAAAATTGTCCACTGAGGCTTGAGCATTCTCAAGCATTCTACTGAATGTTCATTTTGCAGGGCTTGTATGTACCAAGAGAATTGTGTTGGAAGGGGTGCAGGTGAAATTAAAGCTGTGCCAGAGACAGTCTGCCAGTGTCTCAATGTTCCTCTAATAAACAGACTTCTCTTTTTTTAATCTTACTCTTCTTTTCCTGGAAATTGTCTTTCAGATATTTTAATGATGGTGATAGTTGTTGTACTGGATACTACTGGTAGTAGTTTCTGTTCTTTTTTTCCAACACCATGAAAAGGTTTAATGGGAGAATGCCATTATTAACTCTTTTGTGGAGATTAATGAAAATCTGGGAAGCAGGGAAACTGCAGATCACTGGAGAGATTTTAGCATAATAAAATACAGGACATTCACCCATACCACCTCCACTACCTACAAGGTTTTCTCTTATTCACTGAAATAAAAGTTGAAATCAAATTCTCTCTGTAGAAGAAATGTAACACCGTAGATGAAGCAATATTTTATTATTTGTTGGTTGTGTCTGCAAAAGAACTATGACCTCAGTTCATATTCCAGAAGAAAATGTAGGTAACCAAGCCACATTCCTGCTTCTTAATTATAAGATGTTCTCTCTTCCAAAACCTCTATTTTGCACTTGAATGAGTGTAGATAATGAATCTCAAAGTCCTAATATAAAAGAAAATCAGTCTCAGGAGCCAGAAGTCTCTTTGCTGTCACTAAAGTATTTTGGAAAACAATAAACTGGCTGGAATGGTGAACAGAAAGACAAAGGGTGGGGGACATTTTATTGAATGTAACCAAACAATTTGGGATATGTGATTGTTGCACTGAGCTTTCGAACAGCTATAGAAATAGATAGATGGATGATAGATAGTTAGATAGATAGATAGATAGATAGATAGATAGATAGATAGATAGATAGATAGATAGATAGATAGATAGATTACAAACTAAATTTATGTTGAGTTCATACATGGTGCAATGCTGTAGCTTGCAGAACATCACAAAACAAAGTAGAACAACTTTGTTGAAGCAGTTTGAACCATCAGTGAAACAATCTTGGCAGTCTTTAACTTCTTGAGGCCAGTGCTGTCTGTGGCCAGGATAAAGTTTCTCTTTTCATTTTCTATTGGCAATATACTTTTTGAGATGAAATCACAAGAAACTATGAGGAAGGAGGACTTCCGGTGGCAGGCGACCTCGTCGGACGCAGCCGACAGCTGCCTCCCGCCTGTTTTCACGTAAAAGCCGTTTTGACAGCAAGCATCAGCTGTCAAACGGCTTGATACCTTTCCCCTGGGCATAAGGGGATCGGTGAGCTGCCCGGGGTAGGAGTTTATTTATTTATTTATTTATTTATTTATTTATTTATT
>NW_015386225.1:2159439-2160695 GCF_001527695.2 Protobothrops mucrosquamatus | reverse complement strand
CGAAATGAAATAATGCAGCTCTTTTATCAACAAAGATTTAAGATTTTAAATCAAGACATTATTCTTTTAAAAGAAATCCCAGCGAAAATACTTAAAGCGCGTCGAGACTATGCTTTTTTGGTGCAGGAGCTTAAGAACAGACAAATAATTTTTAGATGGGATATACCGGTGGGCATAATTGTTACTGTGGCTGGCAAGCACTACAGAATTAACTCGCTTAAAAAAGCGAATGACTTTATGGCGTCTGTGTTGCAAGCAGAGTGTCCACACACATCTTAAAAGACTGATGCAGCTGAGCATTTGATTGTGGACCTCCCTTCTGCTTCCGGTGCTAAGGATACAAACGGGCGTTTTAAAGATGATGGAAAAGAACAAAGAATGACTCGCGCAGCTCACAGACGTAAGGAGAAAGAACAACAACTGACAGCCCGCCCAACAGCTGATAGCTCGCCACCTGCTACTTCTGAGCCAGTAGGTGGCGCTCGACCTAAGGTTTTTGTCAAGTCTTATGCTTCAAGTATCGCTATAGGACTGAAATCAGCTAATGTCTAAAATTTCATCCTGGAATGTGGGGGGGCTTAACTCACCCCACAAAAGACGCAAGATTTTTCATTATTTAAGACATTTTAATAATGATATCATATGTCTACAAGAGACTCATATTGTGGCCAAAGATCAAAAACTATTGTTAAATTTTAAGCTTGGAGATTTGTTTACTGCACCTGCTCTTAAAAAAAAAGCTGGGGTTGCATTATATATAAAGAAACATCTTTCACCTATCTTAAAAGAAGCTGACAAAGAAGGAAGATTTTTATTTGTGGAAATAAATTTAAATGGAAGAAAGTGCTTGATAGTGGGGGTTTATGCTCCCAATCAACTGTCATCCCAAAAACAATTTTATAGACAACTACACCAGAAAATTGTGGCTATGAACTATAATTCTTTGATTGTTATGGGGGACTGGAATGGGGTACTTGATACTTCAAAAGATAAAAAGACAACCTCTAGGGATGTGGCCCTTTCCAGACTCCCTAAATCTTTTTTTGCAATGATGGATGATTTGGAGTTGGTGGATGCTTGGAGATCACAACATATGAATGAACGTGACTTTACCTTTTTCTCTCATAGACATGAGTCTTTCTCAAGGATTGATTTTGTTTTGACATCGACTGATTTGCTTACTGATTGCAACAAAACTAAAAAATTTTCTAGAACTCTGACTGACCATAGTATGGTATGGATAGAGATTGGCCAAC
>NW_015386225.1:2131879-2158177 GCF_001527695.2 Protobothrops mucrosquamatus | reverse complement strand
TTTATCAATATGGAGAAGATGGATTGTTTATATTCAAAAGAAGTATAGAGTGGTAGAATATAATTTAGGTTTTTAGATTTTCTTACTTTTTCTATCTTTTCATGTAGATCAAGATATTTTGTGGAGTTAGAGATATTAGTATTTGTTTACTTTTATATGAATATTATCCTGGGATTAGGTTTGGGAAGTCCGGGGGGGGGGTTTATTTGTTATTGTGTTTATGTATGTTATGATTGTTTCTTTTTGATGGAAAATAATAAAATTTCTTTGGAAAAAAAAAAGAAACTATGAGGAAGAAGCTTATTATCATTCCCACTGGGAATAATTAGTTAAGGATGCATACTGTTGGTCCTTCAGAGCGTTCTTACCACTCTTCTTCAACTCCATCAAATAAAGTCTTTTACCAAGACCACATTGTAGCTAACATGGTGGCCACATTATCCTGAGAAAAGACATAGTTGCTTTAAGAAGGTGAAATCAGGACCGCATCTTAAAATAACTTTTGTATTTTCAGATCCAAAGCCCTGAGTGCCTGCCACCACCCTTACATTAGGGTGTATATGATTAGTTGACTCCTGATTGTGATCCCATGGTCAACAAATCATTTCCAGGAAGATTTTAGTGATGTTAAGAATAGAATTGTCATTGTTCTGTAACATTATGTCATGTGCAGTGAACCAGCATGATACTGGTGGTTGATCAGAATGGTATGTTTATTGCTACTCACTTATTGACAGGAATCTTGCCAGATTAATGTTCTCTCTAGAGATACTACTAGATAAACAAGCATCTGGACATTGCAGGCTTAGAGAAGATCTGTTTTCCACTATTTCCTGCCCCTTAGGTATTCCAAGCTAGCAATCTCTTCATCCGATCCTGCACTTCAGCTCCAGATTCCTCTGCAACCTGCTTATTTTTGGATCTGTTTACACAGTGGTTATTTAGGGTGGGAATAGCAATAGCAATAGCACTTAGGCTTATATACTGCTTCATAGTGCTTTATAGCCCTCTCTAAGTGGTTTACAATGTCACCATATTGCCCCCAACAATCTGGGTCCTCATTTTACTGATCTTGGAAGGATAGATGGCTGAGTCAACCTTGAGCTGCTCACAGTCAAACTCTTGGAGTGAGCAGTGAGTTAGCCTTCAGTACTACATTATAACCACTGCGCCACCATGGCTCTTATACTGCATTATATTTTAAAGGTTTAAAGCAGGCAGCCCCATAGACAAAGTTTTGTATCCCATAACAAGAGTAAAATATACCCTTTCTAAAAAATGAAGGTTATTTCACAGAATATTGCATATGCTAGATAGATGATAGATAGATGATAGATAGATAGAAATAGATAGATAGATAGATAGATAGATAGATAGATAGATAGATAGAGATAGATAGATAGATAGATAGATAGATAGATAGATAGATAGATAGATAGATAGATAGATAGATAGATATAGAAATTAGGATATACAAAATGAATCACCATTTTTATAGGATGAAAGGAATGACACTCATGTGAATAACCACTAGATTGCATAAATAAACACAACTTTGGTATCTTCCCAAACCTTTATTATCCATCACAAATTCAAAGAGAAAGTTAAGCCGAATCTATAAATGTCTGTTAACTGTTTCCAGAGGAAAAATATGGCCCAGTTTTACAATAAACCAACTGGAGTTGCACTGAACTTAACAGTTTTATCACGAGTGACAGTTTATACATTGAAATATTATTACAGTAATAAACCAATATATAGCGCCTTATGGTTCAAAGCTTAAATGTCAGCCTTCTTTTCTTTAATGATTATATCTGTTTCTGTTGCAAGTGATCCAAAAGAGAAGATACTGTGATTTTATTGGACTATTTAAAAAGGAATGGTTTCCTCCCTTGGCAATTTTGCTGCATAGAATTTATAGCAAAATGCTGTGCCAAGGAGAAGGGTATGAATGGATGCTGTCATCTAGACTTCAAAATAACTTTAAAGAAAAATGAATGATTCCTTGCTTATGGTTGAGAAATACACTGCAGCTTTTAAATTTGTAGACCATTATTATCTTTTAGAGTACCTAAAAATATCTGTTAATTTCTGATGTTTAGCTGCCTGGCATCCTGCTCTTTTGAAGATAGGCTAAGATTTTATGTTTTACTAAAATTGTGCAACCTATCATAAAAATAAAATATTTAGAAAGTTCAGGACACTAAATGAAGTATTTTTTTCACTGGGTGCCTATACATAATATAACTAGGAAAACACTGGGCACATATTCCAGCCAGAAAGGAGAGAAGACCTTGAATAAATGATTGGTTATAATTTCATTATGTGCCATCAAGTTGGTGTTTGCTCTCTGTGACCACAAAGATAGTTTTATTTCCCATATGATGCATTCCCAATCTGGTTTTTCATATCTTCCAACATTACCAAGATCACCTCTGTCATTGAGTCCTTCGACCTTCCTACCAGTTGTTCGCTTTTCTTCCTTCCACCATGCCTAGAATGGAGAAAGCTTTCTTAGATTTTTATCCAGAGAGTTATATACACAATATATTTGAAGTATGATAATTTAAGCCTGGCCATTGGTGAGAACTCCTTCACCAAACCAATTCTGATTTATCCAATGATCCATTTGTTTGTTTTCTTGGCTATCTAAGAAAGAATTACTTGCTATTTAGATCTAGCCCAGAATGAATGTGCTGATCTGGTTTGTATGATAGAAGATTGATTGGTGAAGGAAAAATAAACCCCTCCCACATGGCTGTACACATTTCTTGGCAAACTTATGCTTATTGAACAGTATCAAAGTTTGTGAGCAGCTTTCAATGTTGGAATGACCAGAAAGGCATGGTATACATTCAGTAGTAAACAAATACACACACACACACATGACAAAACATTTAGTTCTATGGCACAGGAATAATGTTGGCAATGATAAGAAAAAGGAAGCAGGAAAGAACAAAGGTAAATGTAATGTTTACACAATCTTGTGAGAGGATTTCTGCTCTACATTTATTAATGCATATACAAACTAATTTAAACAAGGGGAGGAAATAATCCATCACAGGACAGCTGCTTGGGTAGACTAGAAGCATATTTAGTCGATAAAATATACTTTCCATATTAAAACATAGTAATCTGCAAGGTCTTGATAATGTATAGCACTGCAATTCTGATTAAAAGCTCTTTTCCATTATTTTTGAGAATGAATTGATTGCCATGCTCCCAACTTAGCTTCCAATTTGAAAACACAGCATTAATTTCAAAGACAGCAGAAATTGGGTTCTTCAGCTTACTGTAGAACAAATCAGGGTACAGGGAGACCCGATAGAAGTATAAAAATTCATACAAAGCCCCTATAAAACGGAAGGATTATAAGTTTTCCTCCTATTCTCAGAATGTTAGAAAGAAGTCAATGAAACTAAACAGATTCAGGATCAACTGAAAGAAATACTTTTACTTGCAGCGTATGGTTGAATTTTCTATGAGCAGCCATGATATTATTTTACCAGAACATAGGACAGGTTTTATTTTCTTTATGCTATTTATAAATTGCCTAGATTCATAATCTGCATACAATCACCTAAAAGGTCCTAAATGCAGGGGCGCTATGGCTCAGTGGTTAAAGATGTTGAGCTTGTCAGCTGGAGAGTTGATAGCCCGGGTTTGAGGCCCGAGCACTCTGCAAAGGGGTGAGCTCCCGTTATTTCCCCCAGCTCCTGCCCACTTAGCAGCCCAAAAGCATGCAAATGAAAGTAGATTAATAGGTACCACTTTGGTGGGCAGGTAACAGGATTCCTTGTACCTTTGGCATATAATCATGCTGGTCACATGATCATGGAAATTGTTTTTAGACAACACTGGCTCAGAGTTGAGCACCATGCCCAAGAGTCGGACATGACTGACAGTGAAACCTTTTCCTTTACCTTACTATAGAGCAACAAAGATGATCAGGGGACTGGAGGCTAAAACATATAAGGAACGGTTGCTGGAATTGGGTATGTCTAGTCTAATGAAGAGAAGGATGAGGGGGGACATGATAGCAGTGTTCCAATATCTCAGGGGCTGCCACAAAGAAGAGGGAGTCAAGCTATTCTCCAAAGCGCCTGAAGGCAGGACAAGAACCAACGGATGGAAACTAATCAAGGAGAGAAGCAACCTAGAACTAAGGAGAAACTTCCTGACAGTTAGAACAATTAACCAGTGGAACAACCTGCCTCCAGAAGCTGTGAATGCTCCAACACTGGAAGTTTTTAAGAAGAGACTGGACAGCCATTTGTTTGAAATGGTGTAGGGTTTCCTGCCTGAGGAGGGGATTGGACAAGATGATCTCCAAGGTCCCTTCCACCACCACCACCACCACCACCACCACCACCACCACCACCACCACCACCATCATCATCATCATCATCATCATCATCATCATCATCATCATCATCATCATCATCATTATTATTATTGTTGTTGTTGTTGTTATTATTATTATTATTATTATTATTATTATTATTATTATTATTATTATTATTACTGAAGCAATAAATTAAACTGGACATATTTAAAAACAGCATACCTTTCCTGATGACTCAGGCCTCAAAGCCAATCAAGGGATCCACATCTTTATCATTTCCCTAAATTTTAAAATTGTGGAAGTGATGGAATCTGAACATCATGGAGATTTCTGCCTACAGCCTAGTTGAACTGAAGCTGCCTTATGATATATAATTACATATATTAAATGGTGAAGCCACTAGAGAAAAACTCTACATTTCTTTTTTATTTTTCCTTATTTTTCTATGATAATCACATTTCCTCTTTAGCAACCCCCTTTTTAAAAGCCATCTTCATGGCAAAAAAAAAGGGAAGGGAAGGGTTTTTATAAGGGAAGGGGAGGGAGAAGCAGGCAGGGAATTTCTTTGCTATTTCTTTCCATCCTTCCTTTCCCATTCTCCCAAATGGTTTTCAAGAAAGCAGTAAAACAGAACTGTTTGACAAAGATTTTAATTTATAATCTTAAATATAGCTTATAATGTGGATGTGTTCCAATAGCTAGGGAGATTGTTTATTGGTCTTTTATTTTTAAGGCATTATTTTAACTGATTTCATGATTATACGTGTTCTAAAATGCCAGGAATGTATGTGAAGACACCATTATAGAAATATTGTCAGTAAATATTTTCCTTTTTTAAAAATAAATAAATAAATGAATACTCTCAGCAAACTGGCCATGGCTGGCTCAAAGGTCTAGGAATTGCAGATCCAATATATTTGTAAAATACCATTCTGGAAAAGGCTAATGTAGGTAGTCTAGCTCAGGAGTCCCCAACCCCTGGTCTATGGACCAGCACCAGTCGGCAGCATGCCAGAAACTAGGCTGTGCAAACAGGCAAAGTGCCATCCACAGGATGCAAGCAGCACATGAAACCACACCCCTTCTGGTCCATAGAAAAACCTTGACCTGACGCCCAAAGGATTGGGGGGCACTGGTCTAACTTTTTGGAACATTTATATTTTTACAAAAGCTCAAACTATCAAATCTTTATCAAAACTTATTGTTCCCATTTAGTTAAGATCATCAGTATGACTAAAAAAACCCCTCTTTTTACAACCATGTAATCCCTTAATTGGGGGTAGAGTCAGGGCTCTTCCTGATGTCACATGGAGTTCACAGCAGACATTTTCTCTTTGTGCCTTGAGAGAAAAACATCTGCCAGTACCTAGGATTGAACTCTCAAACGTCTGAGTGGGAGGTGAGCATCTTGACTCCTGGGTTACCACACTGCTCATATCATCCGTATCACTGAAGTTTGTGAAATGTTTTTATTTTACATCAGTTTCATTTGCAATTAAATACACTTTCAGGAGAAGCCTTGATGAGATCAGAATATATTGTGTGTCATGGTATCATCCTGCACTTGATGGAAATTATGTACTTGGGTCATTGGTGTGATGACATCATCACATGTACAGCTTCCCTTCCCTCCCATATCTCCACTTAGTAGAAACCAATACAACTAAAAGCATTTTTAGCAAACCTAACTGGTTGTGTAGTAGGGAATTATCAGCAGGCAGATTAAGTGATTGTGGATGACTTGCATTCAGTTCACTTTAGGATGGAGGGTGAAAAAAGTCTAAGGAAAGTAGAAAACAATCACAGCAGCAATAGAAAAAAATTTCAGCAACCCTTATTAATTAAGATTTCACTGGTGCAAGAAGTATATTTTGAAACCATCTGCTTTCACCCCAATATTCAGAAGCAGCAAATGTGCCACATCAATCTATACACAGGTTCAGGTTTTTAAATATAACTATGCCACAAACTGTTGAAAAGACACCTGTATTACTATCTGAAACTATCCACCTGTATTACTATCTGAAACTATCAGGTCAGAAAAATAGACCAATCAGGGCAAACAACCAAATTTTGGCTTAGGTTAAGCAAGGCTGGCTCTTGCCTTGATAGGGTACCCTGAATCTTCTTTGGTTTGAACATGAAAAGTAAACATTTCATCTCCATTTACATATAAAAAGCCATTGCTGCCAGTACACACGGATATGCCTCAGGAAAGAAATGAATCATATCTGTGAGTAAAAGATAAACTATCTGCAAAAGATTAGAGATTTTGCTCAAACCTGTCAATAATTCTTCATGTCTATAATGAGATGCTCTCTGTTGCCCTAATCTCTCCCTTTTCTATTCACCCTTGTAATATTTCTGAAGACAATCTGTCTGTTCCTCTCTGTTCGTTTTTTCAAAAGCAAGCCAAGAAAATGATCAGCATCCAAGAGATACGGCTTCATAAACAGACTGTTTGATTGGCCTTGGTCAATATTCTTTTTTTAAAAAAAAAAAGATCTGATGATTACTCCTTAGTCAAATCAGAATTAGAATCAACAAACATTTGATATGAATGATTTATATGTGTTTTAGGATGAAAGGATTTACTACCTCCCCCCCCAATCAACAAATCATTCATTGGCAGGGCAACACTCTCAAAAATAGATGACCTTTTCTTTTGCTAATTGATCATTTAAGTCCAGAGTTAAATATACAATATGTATACAACATATATAATTATACAATATATATGCATATACATACAATATATGCAATTGAGTCTTGTGGAAACTGCATACTATCAGTCTTTTTGATTGTTCAGTGGAATTTAAATTATTTCCCACATATATGTTCTAAGGGAATTCTTTAATTTTAGCAATAACGCATCTTACTATCTTTCAATTTACCAGCAGTATCCCTGAGGTGCATTTAAAAAGTCACAGCAGTATGACTGAATCTCTGCTCTGTTGTACATACAACATTTACACATTCAAAGCAGGGTTTTGATTGTGCTGCCAAACCACAAGGAGGTTGACTTTAAGCCTCCTTTGTGGATGCTGCTATGTTTATCTGTCTGTCTGTCTCTGTCTCTGTCTCTGTCTCTGTCTCTGTCTCTATCTCTATCTCTATCTCTATCTCTATCTCTATCTCTATCTCTATCTCTATCTCTATCTCTATCTCTATGTAATAAATTCAAAATATTTAAGGGACTAAACTTAATAGAGGGGTGCGGTGGCTTAGAGATTAAGACACTGTGCTTCTTGACCAGAACACATCTGCTTGTTGGCAGTTCTAGACCCAAGCATTGTGTGATGTAAGTCATGGCAGCCACCTAACCATGGAAGTATTTTCAGACAACACTGGTTCCCTCGGCTAGGAAAAGGAGATGAGCACTGTTCCCTAGAATCAGACACAATTGGACAAGGGAAACCTGTACCTTTTTAAACTTAATAGATGGTACCAATTTCTAGAGAAAACTTCATTTGAACAATGAAGTGCAAGACATCCACACGTGTTCCTTGACCACTCAGAACTACACAGTGCAAGATCATTTCATCTAAAGATGTCAGTGAAATACTCTTTTCCTTCAAACCAGAATTGAAAAGCAACTTCTTTTTCAAGAAACTGAATATTTTTATTATTTAAAAATATATATTACTTAATTAAATATAATATCCCAGGTTCTTCAGAAGGACTTGATAGGTGGATAAATTGCCTAGTCCAGTCTAAACATCTGGCTGACTGTGCAAAAAAACCAAACCAATAATAAATGCAAATCTGTCACCATCACAGCTAATGAAATAGAAAGAAACTACTAGGAAAGCCAGAAATATGGATGGTTATCTCTCATATTTTGTTATGTTTGTCTGTATTCTCATGTTCTAGATTCCAGTTGCAATCTTACAATCGGTTATGTTGACCAAATCCTGCAGAATCCAAAGAGACATAGTTTCTTGGCAGTGTCACGTGTATAAGACCACAGATAAAAAAAATAAAAATATTCTTTTCCTGATAACAGTAGTGCTTTAAAATTCCTCTCTGGGCCTGAGAGAATGTTTTGTGCTGTTAATCCTTTTTCCACTTTTATAATTCCACTGTTGCAGCCAGATCTGTAATTGGCGTCTTTTCTAACGAACTTGCCATGCTTTTCTAAAATCTGAGATAAATCATATTTGTCACCATGAAGCTAATGATAATCTGTTTGGCCCACATGAGCGACTACATGATGCAGTTGAATAGCTTGCTGGCATGGAAAAAGCTGGCAGTGGCATTTCATAAGGAATATTGAGCTCAAATTGTTCCTCACAAACATGCAATTATTATTTTCTGCAGAGGCATCTTTGAATTATCCTCTTGAGGAGCACGTTCAATTGCATACCATAGCTTGCCATGTAGTAAATTATGTACATCTGTACTAAAAATATTTTAAAAATTAATGTATTTAAATACATATGAGTTCAAGAACGTTGAGGACTTCTATACAAATAACACACATACATCATTATTAGTAGATAATAATAACAATTCCCATAATAGTGGATGCTTTTATTCGTCAACAACTGATATGTCTACAGTATATGTATTCCAATAACATACTGCTAGGACTTGATGTATCTGGCAATATAAATTCTAAACGAATTTTCAAGATTTCACATTCATTTGCTTTTGATCAACACAGTCAGATCTAGAACAGGGTTTGGCTCTTTGTGTAATCATAATAACACTGACACTAAGGTTGGGGTAAATACCAGCTTCCAAATGACACAAGATATGATTTGTAAGTGAACAATCTTGTTACTCAGTTTTAAACATGCTTATTTGGAAGCAGAAGAAGAGATTTCTAAGTAAATATGTTTAGACTATTACTGTTGAATACACATAAACTACAGTTTTCTGGTAGGGGACTTCGGAGTATGTCAGAATTAATTATCCAAACTGAATAAAAACTGAGAATGAGAAATGTAAAACAAGTTTGATATTAATGGCCAGTGCAGAATTCTACTTTGCTGGTTTAATTCTATCTGAATACTTTCCTTTGGGCAATCAACATTATCACTTCCAAAATCTCACTTATTCCCCCTTGTATATTTTACACACTGCAATGAAAAATACAAGCTTTCAGTTTAGTACAGAAAAGTCAGAAAAAATATAGCCTAGTTATTTTTATGCATTCATCATATTTACAAAATGTATTAAATGTTTTGTTTCTCTTTGGAGATTATGCATATTGTGATTTTGTAATTACAATAAAAAGCTGTGTAAGTTTACGTAAATGCACACTTTTAAAAACAGCAAAATAAAGATACAAAGCAGAACATTTTGTGTTGCTGTGATTGTTCAAATGCTCAGATGGAATAGAATGGGTAGAATAATCAAAAGTTGTTCCTCACTATATTTTTGGTAGTCATCAACTAGCTATTGTTCTCCATTATCGTTGAATCATTGATATCTATATATTCAAGGGACTTTGTCAGATCTCCTGTACTATCCATGGTAATAAATGTTGCTATTTATCTATAACTCTGGATTAAATATAGAAAATTATATTTCTAACGGTTTATTGGTGCTCTCTGAGTTTGATGGTTTTCTTGCAGATGTTTCATTTCTCAAACTAGGCAACATCATCAGTGCTACTCCTCATTTCAATCCTGAGTTAAACATATTCTGCTTTATTGGTAATTATATTCCTCTTTTCTTACAAATAATTCCTTCATTTTGCCTTTGAAAGGTTAACTAGTACTTCCACTTTATTATATTAAATTTCCTTCTACCTAAAGTGTGAGCATCTGCCTTTTGTTAGATTAGAAATGGAGGCAAGTGCCATTCAGATATGTTTTTCCTACTTTGATCACATATTTCCAATTCCTCATTTCAATGGAATTTAAGAAATCAGTAAAACACAGCTGGAAATGAAATAAGGGACACAAGCAATCATCACCATTTATTCAAAGAATAATCCATGTTTTTATATGAACTTGTACGTGTACCCCAGGGTAATATCGATTCCTTACCACATCAGATTGAACCATAAATATCTTTTTTAGAAATGTTCTGAAAATAAGAATAACATTTTAAAATCAAGGCCTCAAGAATAACATTGTGCAAAATGGATTTTTATCGTATAAACTTTAGCTGCAAGAATTCTTCAAGCTATAAAACCATCACCTTCAGCTGGGTCAGGCCATTCCTTGTCCAGGAGAAAAGTGGTCAATGGATGCTATTGTAATATCCTGATTTGGATGGCCTGGTTTTATATTGTATGATAAAGTTAAGGTTAATGGAAATCTTGAGAATCATTATATGCAATACTGAGAATATGGAGCAGACATAAGCTCAGACTGATATGCCTTTATGGATCTCAGAACAAGAAGCAAATTAGAGAACAAAAACAGTAGGCAAAATGGTTAAGTAAGCCACCCAGAATCACTTTGCAGAGTGATATACTGTAGGTACATATACATTAAATAAATAAATAAATAAATAAATAAATAAATAAATAAATAAATAAATAAATAAATAAATAAATAAATAAATAAATAAATAAATAAATAACATACTCATGCTGAATTTCTCCCAACTCTTTCTTTGTCAATAATCATATTTTTGCAATATCTCTTTTGGGGATAAATAGCCTTTTCCATTTAAGCAAAAGGGGAAACCCCAAAACCCCTATATATCTTCTATGCCATATAAATTGCTATGATTAAGCAATAGGTTCAAATTAGAGTGAAGAATAAGTGGTCTTTAAAAATTTTCCGCCAAATTTGGATGGATGATTTCTCCAGGAGAAAGAAAGAAATCCAGTTTTTCACTCCTGTTTTATTTATTCCATAATTTATATTCTGCCCCAGTTCAATAGATTCTGGGAGGCTCACTTAAAATAAAAGCATCAATAAATAAAAAAAATACAACTGAAAGAAATTGAAGCAAAGTTAAGTCACAAATGCAATTTTAGAAGTGGGAGGGGCATTCCAGCCTTGGCCAGTGGGGGCAACGGATGGGAGGTAAACTCTTCCAAAAAGATAGAGCTACTTTTAAAAAGGGATGCCTATAGGTAGAGGGAATTTGAATCATTCTCCCCCCAGAGCTGATTGCACAAACAAAGCAGGTTCTATTATGAGAAGACAGTTTGACAGATCATATGGTCCCAAACTACACAGTGCTTCATTATAAAAACTAATAGTTTGAATGATCATGCTCATGCTCAGAAACACATTGGCAATCAATTCAGCACCTGCAATGGACTGCAGATGTCACACTGCTGAAGCACTGTCAGACCACCATCTGCATCAACTAAAGTTTTTGGATGGTCTTCAAAAGGAACCCCAAGTTGATCACCTTGTGGTAGTCTAGTCTCACAATGATTAGTGCATGAGTAAAAAAAAAATGCATGCATCTGCTGAAGCTTGCCAAAGGTACTCCTAGAGAAGGACTCTACCTACTGATTGGGCAAAATATAAATCCATCCACATTCACTGCAGAGATCAACAAGGAGGCAGATGATTTTTGAGCAAACAGTAACTTTAGAATTCACTTTTACTTGTTTTGTCCCAACATATTTGAGTTTTAAAGATTGAGAAGACTTATAGTAGATGAAACTATTGTTGAGCAAATTTCCAAGTACCTGTTCAAAAACTAATTAGGTCTTTATCTGGGGCAAACAATTTTAATTTCTACCCCATCTCTTGTAGAAGATGATAGTGGTCATGAGTAAATATATTGACCAGGAAATGATCTAACATAACAAAGCTCACCACGTTCAGCTTACAAGTCAAACGTTCCAAAGGAAAGACTAAATTCAGCAAGTGTATGCACTGGGCCAGTTATCAATTTGGGCAACTCTATGTTTGCCATTGAGATCATGAATTCCTGAGCCAATTCAGATACTACACTCAGAATTGAAATCTGCCCAAGCCTAACAACCGGGAGGAATCTAGCCTCAGCTCCTTAATCAGATCTAGAAACTCAGATGGAAAAACTGGTGGGCAGCAGAATCAGCAACTTACATATACAGCTCAACTTCAGATCCACATACTTATTTAACTGCAGATTAAGGTCTATGTTCACAACCAAGGTCTCATGCAGAATCATTAATCTCTTAAACCTTGGTAGGCATATCATAAAATGCAGAGGTCCCCAACCTTTTGGGCACCAGAGACCGGTTCCATGGAGACAGGTTTTTCCCTGGACTGGAGGGAGCATGGTTTTGTGTGCTGCTTGCATCATGTGGGTGGGACTTTCCTTGTTTGTGCAGCCTGGTTGCTGGCATGCCATGGCCTAGTACTGGGGACCCCTGATATAATGGACTACATCCCCATCCCAATTAGGTCTGGTTATGCATGGCAAGTTTGCTCCTTCCACCTTGACCAAATTATGGGAAAACAGGGTCTTATTGTACAATGAGCCCAGCAATACAATATCCACGATTTAAGGATTACACAGAGTAGTTGGATTAGAAGACGGGACTGACACCAAATTGTCTTAAGATATTTTGTTTAAATAAATCCCAAGCCTCTAATTTGCCTCCATCCTCTCTGGTGAGGTTACTGTGTTGTATCACTGTGTTGTTCTTTATGCCCTTCAGTGATGACATAAATGAATGAAAAATATGCAGCCTTTTAGCTACAGGGAAGCTGCCCACAATTGTATTGAGATGAACCTTCAGCAGTGTTGAATAAAAGCTGAGGAAGCCCTAAGGCATATCTGGCCTGTGACTCAGTAAGTTTAATATCTTCGTGAGATAAATGTGAGACTTGGCATCTGTTGTATGGAAGTGTTCAAGCTGAGTTGTCTTTTAAAAAACAAAATTATGAGAATGATAGACAACTTCTACCACCATGTGGGACCACAGCCTGCAAAGAAAAGAAAAGAAAAGAAAAGAAAAAAGAAAAGAAAGAAAAGAAAAGAAAAGAATAAGCCGGTCTATAAAGGGATATGCCATATCACATCAAAACTATTCAGAATGCATAGGAAACAAAGAAAAAATAATAATAGCAATAGATAATCAGTTGGGGGCTTTCAGCTCATGTCTGTTTAGCTACAAATTCAACTTGTGTGTTCTGTGGAAGTAGGAGTCCAGATGTGTACAGAGTCCATTTTCCTGGGTTTGAGTCTGAGTCCATTTTCTGATTCACTTAGGTACAAAAGAAGCCAATCTCTCTGTGTGATAATGCTCACCAGAAAGAGAATTGTCAATTTCAATTAATATTTGTGGGGCAAGTTCACCAGATTTTTTTTTAAAACAGATTATTTATTAATTTATTGGTTTCCAACTGGAGTTTGCTTGAAATAATGCCTTTGACACATTCTCTTATACCTAAGGTAAATTCTACTTTACCTAAGTAGAATTTTTTCCTGAAAAAGAGAATACTCATATTCTCTCTAGCTCAGAGAAGTACACTTTTATGATTCTGACCAATATCCTGGTGTTGAAATGCTCTCCAGTCGTTGCATTTGATGATTGAAAAATATTTTGGCAAGACCTGAAACACTAGTATTTTTAAAGGTATTTTAAAATTACTATAGATGTGCTTACATTTTTAACTTGATTAGGGATATGTCCGTTACATTTCTTATCATAGCATGATAGTTTCCCATAGCCCTAAAAGTTTCCCGTAGGCTTAAAAACTTGCATTGGCTAAAGATCCCATCTTTCTCAGACTGATTCAGAACAGAATTAGGGAAGCACATTTAGGAACAGTTTGGGTTACTTTCATTGCTTTTCATTACAGTTGGATTTACTTTTGATTATGTAGATGGAAATGTTCCCTCTCTGGAGATGGAACATTATATTCTTCTGTACCAAGGTGATCTGGTTCTTCCAGGCCAAAGTAATGCTTCTGGAAGTAAATTTGAGTTTTTTTTAAAAATGGCTTGAGGTGTTCCACTTCTGGATCATGATGTTCAGAGTACTATGAACCACATCCTGTCTGGAAGTTTGATCCTTAGCAAACTGCCAAACCATTTCTGGAATGGCTGGTTTAGCTTGTTATGGAGGAAGAACAGAACATGTCAAACTTCCAAAACTATTCCATCTTCATATATATATATATATATTTGCTTTGCAAATATCTTGTTATTTTTTACAGAAGCTTTTTGATTAAACCTTTTGATGAATGATTTTGATTAAACTATGTTTAACATTTTGGATTCTGAAGAAGTAAGATAGAAAGAATATTGACATCTTTGAACTTTGGAGTTGGAGAATACTGTGGACAGGCAAATAAACAAGCCAATGGAAGATCAAACAAATGAAACCAGATGTCTATGGAGTTCCTCAGTCTTCCAGTCATGGTTGTTCCAAAGGTGCTGTTTCAAAAGGCAACTGGACTTCCTTTGTTTTTCCTTGAAGACATTTTGCTTCTTCAGTTTAGAAGAAGAGCGTTTTGAAAAAGCACTTTTGGGAAAATCAAACCAGAGTTTTCACTTGTGTCACAATGACCAGACTCAAATTATCCTACTTTGGACACATTATGCAAAAACCCACCTCTCTGATAAAGGCTCTAGTGCTAGGAAGGGTGGAAGGAAAGAAAAAAAAAGTGGATAACTGTCAACAAAGTGGATGGATTAATTGGAGTCTCTCTCTCTCTCTCTCTCTCTCTCTCTCTCTCTCTCTCTCTCTCTCTCTCTCTGTGTGTGTGTGTGTGTGTGTGTGTGTGTGTGTGTGCGTGCGTGTGTTTGTGCATATGTACTAGTTAAATGGCAATCAATATCCTTCACAGAATATATTATTGTCAAACACTTCTTCAATATAAGCACATTTGCTCTGAGGTATGTTATATTGTGATGGCATTTCAGCCTTCAATATTTATGAAATAATTCTTCACTTTGTCATGGTGAAACAATTACTTGGGTCAGGGAGTTTGAGCCATGAAGATTGTTTTGTAAGAGGCCCACCCTCTATCCAACCTGAGTCGAGTCAATTTGATTTTGGATTCCTGACTAGATTGTCATGTCAACAATAAATCATAAACCCATTTATCTTTCAGCAGTCAAATATCTTCAGATCTGTCTTTCTGGTTTGTGTTTTTAATAAAGTCACACATCAAAGCTTTGTGCCCTGATTGGAATGCACTTGGATAAAGAAGACTTTTAAACATGGCCAAGTAAAACTGGTAACAAAGACCAGTTGGGATAAATGCTTGCAAACACTTGTCAATTTATTACCATAATTGCAAATAATAAAATATAATTACAAGTCTGATTTGAAGGACAATAGGATATAATTTAGCATGGACTTCTCATGAATTCAGTTTACCTTTACATACTGCAGAGAAATAACTTCCTGTGTTTTCTTAAGAAAACTAAGAAAATGGATGCAATATATTTTTTTTTTACTTTTTGCCATTCAGAGAATTGGAAAAAAAGATATTTAAGATATTTCACTATCTTAAATTATGATTAATTTTGATTTAATTATAGGATTGTAATTGAATATAAAAGGTTTGAGAGTAGATTTCATTTCTCCATTCCCTGCATGACTTGTAGAAGTAATTATCTGGAAGAGATAGTTACACCATCTGAGTCCAACATCTCCTTAGTACCAGAATCCACTATTTATCTGTAACAAATTAACAACTTGTTCCCATTTGAAAATCTTCAAAAAGGATTATTTTAAGAATATTTGCCTTTATGAACAATTTTAACTCTCTACACTGATACTAACCGTCTTGCATGCTGGTTAGGATTCTGTCATAACCAGGACTGTTACACAGCTTATTCTGTGAATGAGGTTGAGATGCTTCCTCTATGCTTATATGGTCTCTGGTTGGCAGGAATCTTCTCAAGAAGATCTCATGTCTTTATTTTAAGTGTGCCTAAAATGTGCCTAAATTAGATGGTGAAGATAATACAAGCAGACAGGCAAAAAGAGAGCATGCAAACGATAAATCAAGACTGGTTTTGGCTTTAAAAAAATATGACAATCCAGCATTGATTGTATCAGCATTACATTGACAAACACTACACATTTCTTTTAATATTCAAAGCACATTATCTAAATCATGATATATTCAAGTGAATTGCAAGAAAACAAATCCATAGGATGAGAAAGTGATCCTTTGCAGATTTGACCTGTTTGCTTCTATTATAAATAACATAACTGGGAGGAAAAAAATCTAGTCCAGCAAGGCATTCTTGGAAACATTCTTTTCTCCATGGGAAATAACCCATCGGATGGTTTGTCATTGTTTTGATGTGTTGCATTAATCAGAATAGAAAGACAATGTTTGAAAGATTACAGAAATGAAAGCCCCCTTGGGGAAAATAGTATGTTTAGTGTACTTTATCTTTTTCCTTTTTTTTAAAGCAAGTCTTTCATAAGTTTACTCCTCTTACAGGAAATTTGTCAAAATGGCACTGATCTGGGGAAAAGGCAATGTTCTCAACAAATACTCCCCAAGGTTTTATATAAACTCTTCGAATATTAGCTACATAACAGTCCTTCTGCTGCTAATTATAATCTCATTGTATTTAATGCATCTGTTGATGATCTCTCTTTATTAAACAGGCTAGTCATTCCTTGCTACTTAGTTTTTCAAGAATCATAAACAGAATATCATAATAATACAAAGAAACAAAGAAAAAATGCCAATGAAAGCATCTGGGTTTCTTAGGTGTCTGACAACTTTCCACCCTTGCAAGGTATATAAATGCATTCGGCAGTTGCATTTATATAGAATGAAATCACAAGAAGATTGAGGGGGAATAGTGAGAGGAGAAGGTTTGGATAGGAAGTGAAGAGAGTTCTTTGGTGGGTTCCAGAGAAAACTTTTATAATGTAATCATTCTGTCTAATTCATCGGATTTTAAGAGATTTGAAGTCAGTCCCTATTAATTATAAATCTTCTGATATCCTCAGTTTTGTTTTTCATCTACTTTTTCTGCAGAAAATTATTAAGGGAGAAAAGATACAAAAATTGCACAATTTTTCAAATCATAACCTTAGAAACATTAGTTGATCACTTTGCTATGGAAGCATAGATAGACTTAATGCTGTGCTTCAATTTCTCTACATGTTTTCTTCCCCTGTGAAATAAGTTTCTGTTTTCTATATTATTCTCAGGGTGCATGAGAATTTCTTTTGAATCTCTCTTGGCAATGATGAGTTCAATGCGTTCAGCTGAAAGGAAAAGCTCTCTTGCAATGCCCCAACTCCAGGTCCCAGCTATTTTTTCTTTTAAATGGGAGATTTGTTTTAGATTTTCTAAGAAGAAAATCTGTAGACAAAGTACTTCAATTTTCCCCCCAATGGAATCAGTAAGCTCAAATTCTTGATTCTTTATGCATGAAGATGGTATTTTGTGGTTGGAAATGGGAAAAAGGTGTGATGTGCATTTTTGCAAAACTTCAAGAGACAAATCCCAGATAAAAACTTCAGATGTTATCTGTCAATGCTATTGTTACAGCCTAATAACTCAGAGAATTGAAATTAGTTTTAATCCGAATACTACATACTTCCAAATCAGTCATATATATATATATACATATTACTCTGATGCTAGAGAACATAAAAAACAGTAGTATAACTCCTAAAATAAAAAGCAAAAAATAGCTCAAGTCAAACTAGTGACCATGTCAACTGGATATCTCAGCAACAATTAACAAGTGGTTGGCTACTGCCTACTTCTGGATTTTTTTAAAAAAAATTCCCTGTCTCACATAAACCTAGGATCTCCTGGTGCTCTCCAGTGAAAATGCTAGCCAACTTCAAAAAAAACAAAACTACACCTTCAAAATCCTTCCCCAAATTGAAAAAAAAGAAATCCTAAGTTTGACCTTTACTCTCTCTCAGCCCAAAGAAGATAATGAAAAACCATTTCTGAAATTCGTGCTCAGAAAACTGCAAAGACTTCTCCATGCTCTTGCTAGGAGTCAATCTGATTTGAAGACAGAGATATCTCCATCTCCATCTCTATGATCTCTATCGCTATTCACTTCGGAGAAAAGCTATAATAAAATCATATTTGGTTTCACTATCAGAGGCTGCTTTGACTTTCAGATTTGGAAGGTGGAAGAAAGGACACCTTTCTAATTTACATACCAGAAAGGACAGGGTGATAACATGAAGTAATTTAATTAGGTCTCTTTTGACGTCATTGAGATTTGCACTCATGAAAACTGATTGGGGCTCCCCAACACCAACGATCAATGATTATGGCCAGAAGTTCAAATTTCTCTTCTTGTGATTAGACTGATTTTCATTACTTAAGATACAATAAAAAGATCACTTAAGTGGGAAAGCAGGGTCAGTGAGAATAACCCAAAAGTGTCTTAGAAAGTTGTTTTGCTTGGCCAAGACTATAGACAACAGAGTAGTTTGTGTATATATCTGTCTATCTCTCTTTCTCCCTCCCTCCCTCTTTCCCTCTCTCTCTCTCTCTCCACACACACACACACACACACACACACACACACACACACACACACACACACACATACACACTAGTATATGTATGTATATATGTAGAGTGCATTTAATAGCATAAAAGCCCTGGAACAGCAGGAACCGATCTTGCAGCCCCCAAGTTAAAGTGGACCACCCATATCTGATCAGACATCATTTACTTTTGGCTTAAAAAGGAAGAGATACTTTTCAGTCCCTTATGATAAGGTGATTTATTTTATCAACTTTGGTGAAGCAAAGTGTATGAAACAACATTCTTCTTTGCCCTGAGCAGGAATAGGTCTTTCAGAAAATTGCTTCTTTTCTTTTTCAAGCCCCTTCCCTCACCTACCTTTCAGTTTTTAGTTTCTGGAAAACCTGAGACATGTTTGGAACACTATAGAAAAAAATTCAGGGAAATCAACTTCATGGTAAAAATATAACACAATATCTTATATGCATATAAAATGGATAATCTGGCATTATCCTTATTCCGCTTTCAGGTTAAAGCTTTCCTGAAAAACGTTATTTAAGGTAAAGAGTGGCATCACGTAGGCTTTTATAGATTACAGTCCACTTTATGGGATTGGTGGAATACAAATGGATAAATGTGTAATTTATTAACTGCCCCAGAAAAAATTGCAATCTAAATTTCAGTATGGAAATAGAAGCAAGAGAAGAAAATGACGAACAGGTTAACTGGCAATTATGGGCTGTTGTTCGATAAGCACAAACTGACAAGATGGATTCGATTTCTCAGTTTCATGATTTGAAAAACAAATTCCTGGTAATTTGCAATATTTTCACCTGAGTCCTCCTAATGTATTCATCTTTCTAACAAGGACACCCTCTTCTCAGTCATTTCTTCTAATTTCATGCATTTGAACTGCCCTTTTCACGTTTATTTTAGAACTTGGAGGATTGCCAGCATCTCCAGGCCAAGACTGAAAAAGGGCACCAGCAGAGGAACTGAGTCACCACAGAGCACTATATTTAGACCTCTCCCTAGTCCAGAGATGGTCTTATTTTCTGCAACTTTTACATTTCACAAAAACAGAGACAAACAAAGTACAGACAATTTATTTAGAAAGAACAGCAATTTCAACCAGTAAAACAAGTTCAAGCTGTGAGGAAAATAGCTGATTCCCATATCAAAGTTGCTATGGAGAAGAGTGGGTTTCATCTGTTCAGGCTGGTGAATAGATTCTGGCTTGAACATTATGGAGACTGCCAGCAGCATAAGATGCTTTTGGGTGCCTCTTTGAGTAAAGCTAGTCTCAAGTGGCAGTTAGCTCTTCTTAATGGGCGTCTGCTTGTAGTAGCCACACAGCTTTCTGTTAAGGTGCCATAGTTCTGCCTTTGCTACCTTCAGCAAGGATAGCCTTGAAATCATAGAATGAGAGGCATGGCCACTTATGCTTACATCTATGCTCACCATCACCCATGTTTTCATAACCTCTTGCTTAGATTACTGCAATGGGCTCCATATGGAGCTGCTCTTGAAGAGCATTTGGTAACTTCAACTGGTGCAGAATGTGATACATGGGCTGCACAGGCTTCCTATGTGTTTCCAGTACAATTCAAAGTGCTGGTTGTCACCTTTATAGACCTACATGGCTTGAGACAGGGTTACCTGAGGGATCCTCTTTTCTATCTGTCCAATTCAATCTAGGAGATTCGGTATGTGGCAGATCCTTCCAGACAAAGAATGTCAACTGGTAGGAATTAGAAGATGGGCCTCCTCTGATGTTAGCCCCTATTCTTTCCTCAGAAATTAGAATAGTCTCAACCCTGTTGGCCTTTGATAAGATTTTAAAAATCTGGCTGTGTGCCAAGGCCTGGGGATCAGAATATGTTAAGGGCCCCATTTCTTAGTTTTATGACAACTTATTGACTACCTCAGCTGTTGTATGTATTATTTGGATGTTTTTATTGTTTTATTGTTTTAAATTGTTTCAACTATTTTATAGTTATAAAATTGTAAGCCTCCCAGAGTCACTTGGCTGAGAAAAGCAGTTATAGAAATTGAATGAATGAATGAACCAATGAATGAACAAATGATAACTTTAGGCTATGAAATCCATTCAGATGAAGTCATCCCCAAGGCTATCCAATCTCTGCTTGAATAAATCTACATAATCCCCCCTCAATTATCTTTCAAAGGCTAAATGCACTCAATAATAATAATAATAATAATAATAATAATAATAATAATAATAATAATGTTGGAAGGGATCTTGAAGGTCATCTAGTCCAACCCCCTGTTCAGGCAGGAAACCCTATACCATTTTGGACAAATGGCTGTCCAGTCTCTTCTTAAAACCTTCCAGTATTGGAGCATTCACTGCTTCTGGAGGCAGGTTGTTCCACTGATTAATTGTTCCCTCAGAATCTCCTTGTAAAGCCTAATTTTCAGCTTCCTCTTATCCCTATTACTCTTTTCTGAACTTGTTGCACTTTATCCAAATGCTTATTATAATTTAGTGCCTATAACTAAGCATAACAGTGGAGATGGAGCTCATCAATGCAGAACGGAGTGGAATTATTCCATCCTGCAAGCCTAGAAAGTAGGCAGTCTGCAAAGTTTTTATATGTCTCAGTTTCAAGGTGAGAGATGGCCATATAGAAGCTTTTAGGAAGAATGTTCTTCCATGACCCCTCAATAATTCAAGATAAGTGCACATCATCTATCTATGAGAGAATTTTTCACACTAATACTAATATAACAATACTAATACAAAGTGTTCAGCACTTGCATAGATGTTCCCATGTGATGTTCTGTACACAGGCACTGCTATATAAATGCCAATGAAATTGGGAAATATTGATCATATTTTTTTAGATATGGAGATTGGCATTAGAATACACTATATCAAACAATTTATGGTTTCTTGTTTCTATTCTTCAGAGTTAGAAACTCCCTTTCTTACAATATGATTTAATGCATTCCTTGATTATATGTTATTTTTAATACAGGAGGAATAGCTAACACCTCAGATGAGAGGCTTAAAGTTCAAGAGACTTCAATATTGCATCTTACCCAACAAAATGCCATTTGGTGGTAATAAATATAAGATTTGTCCATCACAGGAATAGAATAGAATAGAATAGAATAGAATAGAATAGAATAGAATAGAATAGGACCTTGGAGGTCTTCTAGTCCAGCCCCCTGCTCAAGCAGGAGAACTTATACCATATAAGTATAAGCTACTGCACTTGGATTCTTGGTTCTAGTCCCACTTTAGGCATGAAAGCTGGTTGGGTAATTTTTCAGCCAGGCAGTCTCACATAGTAGTTGTGGGGAAAAGAGTTGTTAGAAGGAGCTAGGAGTATTGGGTATGTTACTGCCTTGAGTTATTTATAAAACTAATAAATATGGGAAAGAAAACGCATAAAATCTAATCTAATCATGATAGGAAAAACTGGGTACAGGCTAGGCAGTACCTAAATTGACAGTAGTACTCACGAGAAGTATCTGAGTGTTTTGATAGAAAATAGATTAGCCACGAGTCATCAGTATGCTGCAGTGGCCAATACAATCTCGGGCTCATCAACAAAATTGTAATATTGAAATCACAGGAAGTGATCATTCTGTTCTGTTCTTTACTCTGTCTCAAGTTTTGCCTGCCAAATTGCAATAATGACGATCAGGAACTGAAAAGAGTACAAAGAAGATCAACATGATAGCAGTGTTCCAATATCTCAGGGGTTGCCATAAAGAAGAGGGAGTCAAGCTATTTTCCAAAGCGCCTGGAGGCAGGACAAGAAGCAACGGGTGGAAACTAATCAAGGAGAGAAGCAATCTAGAACTAAGGAGAAACTTCCTGACAGTGAGAACAATTAACCAGTGGAACAACCTGCCTCCAGAAGCGGTGAATGCTCCAACACTGGAAGTTTTTAAGAAGAGACTGGACAGCCATTTGTCCGAAATGGTATAGGGTTTCCTGCCTGAGCAGGGGGTTGGACTAGATGACCTTCAAGGTCCCTTCCAACTTTACTATTATTATTATTAACATAAAATGGTGAGGGTCTTTGTGATTAAATCCTATGAAGACTGATTAAAGGAATGGTGTAGCTTTAACCTAAAGAAGGAAAAACTAAGGGAAGACATAATATCAGTCTTCTAATACATGAAGGGCTGTCTTAGGAAAGAGGATGTGGTTTATTCTCTGTATCATCCAAGGACAGGAAAAGAACCAAGAGGTGGAAGCTTAACAAATTGGGATTCAAATTTAAAATAAGGTGAAATTTCCTGATTTCAGGAGCTATGAAGTGAATTGAATTGACTAGACTTGGCTGTCCACTCCAGAAGACTCTGGACATGTTACCATACACACATACACACATACACCAAACAAACAGTGCAACAATAAGAACAGTTAAAGCCCTAAAGCAGCCTGAAATAAAGCAACAAGAATGACAAAAATGCCACAAACAGTATAAAAATACAACAAGGCCCACCAATAGATACAATCACATTAACCTCTACGGTCTAACAACAGTCTTCTTCCTGGAGTTGTTGATGCCATATCACTGGACATTTTAAAAAAAAATTTGGACAGACCTGTCTCTTTCTGGGTATGAGGATTCCTGCATTGGAAAAGACTAGAAGACCTTTAAAATCCCTTCCAACCCTCTGATTTCAAATAGCTTAAATGGGGAAAGAAATAGAGACAAATGCCCTCTCCTTTTTTTTCTTTTGTCATTTAGAAAGTTGTTTTTATTTTTATTTTTAATCAATAGCAGATTTCAGATAGAATTCCTGTTATTTCCAATAGGCAAAATATGTTAATAATTGATACAGCAAAAATTTTTCAGAAGTTTTCTCTTCTTATTATTTACCATAATACTTTTACAAAGTATTTGGAAAGAATTTATAAAAGGATGTCAAGGGAGCAAGTGACACAAGGACCTCAAACACATGGACCACATTTACTTCGTTAATCCATATCCTGGAATTTTCTCAATTTTTGAAATTTACCTACCAAAAACTTATATGTTCTGCCATACTATAAGACATCTCTTCCCCCCCCCCAAAAAAAAAAGTGTGGGGAGGAGAGAAACACTCCTGATCTTATTGACTAAAATTTGGTGGACTTTCAAATTGTGTCTGGAATGTCAAAATGAAATCATTTACTTTCTCCAGCAGGATTTGAATCAAACCTTATTTTATTGCATATTTCTAAAAGCAATATATCTAATTTCTCCCCAGGAGAATAATATTTCCTTGTTTGCTTGGAACTTTTTTCTCACCACTGAAATATCCCCTCTGTGGAGGAAAAAGAAGCTAAGTGAGATGATGAATTCCTGTTAAAAATGCATTACTGCTAGATTTTCTCCATTGTCTTCAGAAGTGAATACACTAAACAGATAAAACTTGAAGTACAAAATCCTTTACTGGACTGACTTTGGTTCTTTCAAGCTGTTTCTTGACGAAAGTCTGAAAGTTCTCTCAGTTATATCTGGGCTTCAGAAGCAATTTTTTTATCTACCTTCTTTGTGAATAGTAAGTATGGGTTTATATATTCAGTACATGTTCATAGAACTTTGTGGAGCGTAATTCAACACTATAATAATAATGATGATGATGATGATGATGATGATGATGATGATGATGATGATGATGATGATGATGATGATGTTGGAAGGGATCTTGGAGGTCATCTAGTCAACCCCCTGCTCAGGCAGGAAATCCTGATGTTGGCACCATAGGTGAGGAATGATGGGGGATTTTCTTGGGACAGGCTTTCTGTGGGAAAATAATGCAGAGAACATTGATTTTCTTCAGAAATATTGTTGCCCAATGTAACTGATGGTTTAGAGTAAAAATGTTCCCTAAATCCTATGAAAAAATGCCAAATGATGAAACTTTTCTATTTAGATGGTTTTTCCAGATGATTCCTGTGGTATGGTCAGGTTGCCCAAGACAGAATCTTAGAGAATCAAGGAAAGAGGTAACCTAGAATTAAGGAGAAATTTCCTGACAGTGAGAACAATAAACCAATGGAACAGCTTGTCTTCAGAAGTTGTGGGGTAGTACATCACTTGAGGCTTTTAAAGAGACTGGACAGTCATTTGTCTGAAATGGTATAGGGTCCCCTGTTTGAACAGGGGGTTGGACTAAAAGACCTCCAAGGTCCCTTCCAATTCTGTTCTTCTGTTAAGATTAATACTTCAAAGCTGAAACAAACAATTAAGCTCCTGCCACAAAATAGATTGCTTTTTGCTGTTTTTTGACTGTGCTCATCATGTCGCTCTAGCCAAAATGAATTACAGTGCTATAGAGCAGATGGGAGGCAGTAAAATTTTGCATTACTGCTACTGCCTTATCAATGGGAAGATGAAACAGACTCCTTTCACCAGGGGGAGACATTAAAGCACATTTCTTGATCTCTCCCACTGTGCAAGGACATTGCATTTATCATTAATCAGTTGCAGTGTCTTTCTCAGCAACTTGTCAGCTTAATTCCTGCCGAGAAGGTTACTCAATCCAGAAATAATGAAATACATCAAATGTAATCTCACTACTCTGTTTTTTCCAACGTGCTTGCCCAACTCTCCCTCACCCCCAAAGCTGACTGAACTTTAGACATTTGCCTTCTACTGTTTGGGATGTAGCCATTGGGTTTCATTTCCCATGTTTAATATCAAGAATGCTTGATGCTTGTGTTAAATTCTCCTATTGGTTCATACTGTATATATAAGGTTTATTTCACAGCCAATTAAAGAGGAACTAGCATAATTTATAATGGTGATATACTTGTGACTATTGTTATCTGTTTTCTATAAAACTGAGTAGTCGTAGTTGAAGTGGATTTAGACAAATTAATTTGCCTTCTTCATATTGTTCTTAGTTTGGAATTAATCTTGTTTATACTCCAAAACAGGAATTTTATCTTGCTTAATGTTCATAGCTTTATAAAAATCATATTTTTTTTTAAAAAAAACAACTTACAAAATATCCTAGGGAATAACAGGGAGAGGATGTTAAAAGCAGAACATGCTGCTATAATACTTTATTTCTTGACTAGGTAATGTAAGTAGCTGTTAGATGCACACATTCAACAATTTCCTTCATGTAAGAAGTGGCCTAATATGGGCTGCTGATTTATGCAATTCTGTCTCATTGATTGGTTGCTATAGTTCAAAAGTTAAATAGAATTTTGTTCCTATTTCACTTGGGATGCTTGCAAATGCAAACATGGTAGCTGGCATTTAAATTTAGACTTAATGACATTATCAGTTCCTTCCAGACAAACTGCTTTAGATTCCAGTTTCCATAATTCTCAATTTAGCATTTTTTTAACCTATATTTTTTATATAATAATAATAATAATAATAATAATAATAATAATAATAATAATAATAATAATAATAATAATAATAATAATAATAATAATAGTAAAGTTGGAAGGGACCTTGAAGGTCATCTAGTCCAACCCCCTGCTCAGGCAGGAAACCCTATACCATTTCGGACAAATGGATGTCCAGTCTCTTCTTAAAAACTTCCAGTGTTGGAGCATTCACCGCTTCTGGAGGCAGGTTGTTCCACTGGTTAATTGTTCTCACTGTCAGGAAGTTT
>NW_015386225.1:2110042-2131553 GCF_001527695.2 Protobothrops mucrosquamatus | reverse complement strand
AAAATATGAAATATAAATAAATAAATTTCCAGAACTTTAGAGTTGCACATTGTCATTCACAACTCATTTATGTCACGTGTGTCTTGTTCAACATCTTCTCCAACCATTGAACTACAGGTACAGGAAGCTTGTCTGTGGATGTGGTCTGATGTTCTGATGTTGGTTAAATTTGGCTGTATCATGTCCCCTTGACCATTCTTTTGGCAGTGGGTAAGATGGCCAAAATAGAAAGAAAGAGACTCAGAGAAAGAATCAGGGAACAAACTATATCAAAGAGTTTGATTCCAATGGAAAATAAAACTCTTCCAAAACAGTGACATGGAACAAGATTTCCCCAGTAAGAAAATAAAAACGAATCAGCAAAGTTAGTGCAAAGTTTATTTTACTTATATATCCTTATATTTACTTATATATTACTTACATTTTTCCCCAGTTAAAATACATCTCATTCATCCAGTTCATACAAATATATTTCATGGTTTGGTAATCGGGTAGCAGGGATTGCTCTCTATCTAGCTTGCTCTAGAGTCTAGACATCTCTTTAACTTCAGCATGGAGAAATGCTAAGACAGAGAAGAAGGAAAACAAAGGGAAGCCTTCTTCTCCATATCTTTATTGTCTTGCCAATTTCCATTTTGCTTTGCACTGCTTCCACTTATGGAAGTTGTGAAATAATTATCAGTGAAAAGAATCCTCTGAGATTATTCCTGGAAGGGAATTATACTCTGGACCACAGCATGGCAACTGAAATCTTTCATATCCAGATGTGAAGAAGCAAATTGTAAAAGCAATTCTCTTCTTCTTAAAAACATTTTTGAAAATCCAAAACAACTTAGAAAAGGAAGAGCAGAGCAGCTCTAAAGAAATTGCACATCTTTGTATTCCTTAAATGTGCTTAAATGTGATATTGGTTTGCTGTAGCAGTTAAGGTGCCAGCCCAGAAATCAGGAATCTGTGAATTCTAATCCTGCCTTTGACATGAAAGTTGACTTGGCTATCCTGGACCAGTCATATCTGAACCCAACTCATCTCATAGATGAGTTGTTATTGTGGGAAAAATATGAGGAAGTAGTTTTATATATTTTTGCTGCTTTGAGATATTTATGAAGTAATAAAGGTGGAATAAAAATCTAATAAATAAAACAAAGGGGCTGGGTTTTTAACATACATTTTACATACACTTTTTGCATGCACCTATGCAGAACTAGGTTTAACTACTCATGATCTGCAGACTGCCTATTATTCCTAGCCTTTCTTTGAAGATCCTGGTCCAATGAAAAATTTTTAAGGATTTTCAATAGCAAACTAAGATAGCACCCTAATTTCTCCAATATCCCAATAGCAAGAATGAAGGAAAGAAATTTCAGCCTCATCTCTCCGATCACATGCTATCCCCTCCCAGGCTCATGGCTATCTGAGATCAAAAAGGAAAAGATTTATTATTCAAATAATGAACAATAAATTGATAACCATCCTTCTAAATACAGTGGTTTTTCTCTTCACATTTCTACAGGATCATCTTCAAGAAGAGAAAACTAAACTACATCCAGTTTCATTTAGATCTAGCACAAATAGGTAAAGGAAAGCTTGAAATAAAAAGAATCCATGGGATGGAAAAGTTTGATACAGAATGTTTCTTTCCCAACGTGCTGCCTGCAAGGACTCAAGAAGTACTTTTGGCTGAATGGCCATCCCTCAAAGATGTCATAGTTGGTAATGATATACAGTAGTTGTCAAATTCCTGCACAGAACCAGCTGTTAGTTTAGCAGTCCTGTTGTTATCCTAAAATTCTATGTTTATGAAGTTATATAAAAATCTTCATGACTGCACAAATTACCATACATCTCAATTCTTTCAGGACCTGATGTCTTTTCTATCTTACCAGGAGGGAGGATTATCTTTCTTTCCCCCCCCCTACAAATTCTTAATCACTCTGATGCAAAATAAATTGTTGATTCTTTTTCACAGAGGAAAAGGAAAAGGGCATTTCAATGAAATTCTTAAGAACAGGGTGTGGGCTTTCTGAACTTACTTAGTAATGAGAAAGACAGGTGGTGTGTGAATATTTGTTTTTTCATGATGCAATCTGCTCTCCAACTGTCTACCTTTTCTCTGGTTTCTCATACCTCACTTAAATCTCAGTGGAAGACATTGTGCTTTGTTATAAAGGCCACAACGGGGGGAAATGTTAGCAGAAGCTTTAGTACTGGGAAGAGAAGAAGAATAGATGATATCTGAGCTATCTTCCAACTCTATGATCCTATGATTTTAACTCCTCCCTAGGTTTTTTTCAGACTGAGCAGTATTGTCAGGCAGGGAGACTTTGGAATGATGGGATGCCAAATGTGGGATCAGTTTTGGCAATAGCATGCTCCATTGTTTCCAGGGTAGGAAAGGAAGGAAAGGAGTCCCTGCGGATTTTACTCGGCTAGTTATTGCTAGTTATTGCCAACTATAGGAGGCAGCACTCATCTCCATTTCAATGCTGCTGAAAAGCAGCATTGAAATAACTGAATTCTTAAACACATAAAAGGATAGAATGGGAATGACAATGAAAATCAGGAAGAAGGGAAGAGGAGATAGAGGAGGAGAAAGAGAGGAGAAGCAAAAGGAAGAGGAGGAGGCAGGGGAGAAGGATGAAAAGTAAAAAAAAAGAACTTGCATCTTTCAAAGTGGAAGAAAACTGAGAAATGGTAAGTTTTTGTATGGCACTAGATAACCCATGACCTGTTGGATCAGTGTTTCAGAGATTTTTTTTTTATCAGATTCCTCAGTGCCTTCAACAATGACAGATCTTCTAATGTACTGGAAAAGTTCAGGGAGATATTCAAAGATGTATTTTCTTTGAAAGTAGCCCATGCTGAACTGTGTATCACAGTTCAAACATGAGAAACTGACCACATTTTGTATTATGTCATAAAATGTTTTATGTATATTGTTATGTTTCATAACACTTGACAAATTTCAATTCCATGGGAGTTATAGATCCTGGATTTTGGATGCATTCTGTAAGTTGCCTTGTTTGAGGTATCTTGGCTGAAAAAGGTTTGTCCTATTATTCATCATTTTGCCCACTTTAAAGGTTACAGACACAAGAGGGCTTTACACATAGTGAAAAAATACTTAATGTATCTATACAATTACCTATACCCAAAGACTCTTCTCTTAATATTATTAACATTTCATAACATATTATTAACTTAATATTATTTTTATAAACAATCACAATAATACCGAAACAAGGGCAAATTGAACCTGAATATTTTTTCATCTTAGAATTATAAAAAGAAAGCTAAATCTTTCCCCTCCAATAATATAACTTAAAAAAAAGAAGGTCATATTAGATTTTCTTAACAATATGCAACTGAGATAAATGAACTTCTTTTTGTCTGGTTTTTGTTTTTATGTGGGAGGGAGGTCATCTTAATTTAGAGTTGTCTTCCTCTCAAGTAAAGATGATAATTAGAGCAATTTTCTTTGTTAAAGCAGAATTTTAGATGCTTGAAAAGGTGAAACCCTGAAAGTATCAATAGAAAAATAGAATGAATGAGGAATTATTTTCAGTCCCAAAGTAAGCTTTTTCTTGGTTCACTTTTATTTCTGGAGGCATGCTTCATCAACCAATTTTTCAAAGCTGGGTCATGCCACACTTTTTAAGATTTCAAATAAACAAAGTGATTTTTTTTTATGCTTTGTTCTTTGTTGTTTGCCTTTGATTCTACAATGGTGGTAGACTTTTGCTTTCCTAATAGAAACATTTGCTAATAAATCTAATCTAAAGACTCCAAGAAGGAACTACTTAGAGATGTGGCTCATTTCCAAAGTCTGATAGTGATAAGGTTAACAAAACAGGCAGTCCTGCTGATCTGTGAACTTTCATTCTTTAAAAAATATTATAGGCAGAAAAGCAAAAGCATATTCTTTTTGGATCCTGAAAGAATTTGCAGTCTTCCAGCTGTTGCTGAAGTACAAGTTCTAGCAGTCAGTTTGGCCAGGAGGGCAAAATTCTGGCAGCTATATTACAATAACAGTTGGAAAGTTATAGGTTTTCCATTCTTAACTCAATCCAGAAATCTTGATACAAGTATGGGTTGAAATAGTGGTTCATAAAAATGTACTTGTTTAATGGCTTGTAGCAACAGTCAACAATGTGTTTACATGAATCATAAAAAGTCAACAAGGAGCTCAGTGCAAAACCAAATGATTTCTCAATCAAAACTTCTTCAGAATGATAAAATACCCTTTTTGATTTTATTGTATATTAATTTGATTTTTTTCAATACTAATAGTCAAATAACTAAGCTCGTATGGTTTGAATGCTCCTAAAGGTAGAAGGTTCCCTGTTCAGTTACTAGTATCTGCAAGTAGGGTAGTGGCTGATTCCTGTGACAACCTGAAGTCTATCAACAATTTTGAAGTGCTAGCAACATTGTACAAAAGGAGACTGCAAGCAGAACAGCATATGTTTAGCCTTCAGAAGAAGATATGGAGAAGGGACAAGCTTCAAATAGTTTCAGGTCTGTCATCCAGAAGAAGGTCATAACTTACTTTATACCATCACAGAAGGCAGATTCATCTGGAAGTGGATGACCTTAAGAGTCTAGTTAGTTATTGGTTGATGAGTACTTCATCTGGATTCTTGCCTATAGCAGAGAATTGTAGTTGATCTAAATGGTTCTTTTAGAAGTGCCACATTCAGTAATGCTTTATCATAAGCAATTCTGATTAAGATCATGGGAGCTGGTAGTTGCATGTCACTCTGTGACCCAGTCTTGACATAGTAATATTAAGTGAGACAAACCAATGGCCTGAATCAGTATGACTACTTTCCTTTCTTTGCACTTAGGTTTACTAAGACTAAAACATATGAAGAATGGCAGCAGGACTTGGGTTTGGCTAGTCTAAAGAAAAGAAGAAATAGAGGTAACGCGATAGCACTATTCCAGTATTTGAGAGGCTGCTACAATTATTCTCCAAAGCACCAGAGGGCAGGACAAGAAACGATTGGAAACTGATCAAAGAGAGAAGCATCCTGGAATTAAGGAGAAAGCTCCTAACAGTGAGGACAATTAACCAGTGGAACAGCTTGCCTTCAGAAATCGTGGGTGCTCCATCACTGGAGGCTTTTAAGAAGAGGCTAGACAATCACTTGTCTGAAATAGTATTCATTCTCCTGCTTGAGCAGGGGGCTGGACTAGAAGACCTCCAAGGTCTATTCTATTCTATTCTATTCTATTCTATTCTATTCTATTCTATTCTATTCTATTCTATTCTATTCCATTCCATTCCATTCCATTCCATTCCATTCCATTCTATTCTATTCTATTCTATTCTATTCTATTCTATTCTATTCTATTCTATTCTATTCTGCCTTAAAATGTTAATGCTATGTGTGGTGATTTTCTAACTCTGCAAAAAAGATGCAAAACAACAGTCTGTGTAGTTTTTACTTGCAAGAATGAAAACTTGCCCTCAAAGGACAAGAAATGCTACTGACTCTCCTCAGAGTACCATCGTTCTTTTCTAACTTAGACATGCCAAATAAGCCTACAGAGAATGAACTTTATATAACAATTGTGCAATAGATGAAAAGGATACAAAATCCTCCTTTTAATTTCTAAGCATATTGACTTTCGACTGAATTGCAGTGTTAAGCAGGCCATGAGATTTATATGGGATTCTTCCACTTTAAAAAAAAAATCAGCAATTGTTTTCAACAAAAGACAGATTTCAACCTGGCATATAATGCTTAGTCAGTTTAATACTTCCCAGTTGGTTTAAAACTTGGTGATCAGTGATAAAACTGTGCTTAATTAATTCATATGAATTAAGCAAAGAAGTGTATGTGTGTTTATTTCTATTTGTTTTCCTATATAGGAGTTGCATATGTACATTTAGGCCAGGGATTGGCAAACCACATTGACAGATTGGATGTACCACAGTATCCTGAAATTTTGCTGTTCAATTTTGGTGGCAAAATTACAGCACTAGGATTTTGATTGATTGCTTTTGAGTCAAAATTATGATTTGGAATAGAAGCAGAACAGTGAACTATTTTTATCACTTTCCTTAAATTTCTCAGTCTACTTCCAGTGGCCTTCCTGAACATGGCAGATTTTCAGATGTGGTGGGGATTAAGGATAATAATAATAATAAAGTTGGAAGGGACTTTGGAGGTCATCTAGTCCAACCCCCTGCTCAGGCAGGAAACCCTATACCATTTCAGACAAATGGCTGTCCAGTCTCTTCTTAAAAACTTCCAGGGTTGGAGCATTCACCACTTCTGGAGGCAGGTTGTTCCACTGGTTAATTGTTCTAACTGTCAGGAAGTTTCTCCTTAGTTCTAGGTTGCTTCTCTCCTTGATTAGTTTCCATCCGTTGCTTCTTGTCCTGCCTTCAGGTGCCTTAGAAAATAGCTTGACTCCCTCTTCTTTGTGGCAGCCCCTGAGATATTGGAACACTGCTATCATGTCCCCCCTCGTCCTTCTCTTCATTAAACTAGACATACCCAATTCCAGCAGCCTTTCCTTATATGCTTTGGCCTCCAGTCCCCTAATCATCTTTGTTGCTCTTCTCTGTACTAGGATTAAGGAGCAGTCTGTCTCTCAAACACCTAATTTCATTCCTACCCTTAAACTGTGAAGATAAAAGTGTCAAACTCCACCACTTTTGATGACATCAACATATTATGAGACAATGTGTTTGAGCCTTCAGAAAACTAAGGGGAAAAGTTGTGGGGCCCCATTACCATTACAGCACCTTGATTAGATCTTTGTATATATGAAAAAGGGGTGTGTGCAATGACTCAATGGTTAAGGACACTGAGCTTATCAGCTGGAAAGCTGACAACCCAGGTTTGAGTCCTGAGCATCTCATGATGGGATGAACTCCCATTCTTGCCCACCCTCCTGCCCACCTAGAAGTTCGAAAGCATGCAAATGTGAATAGATAAATAGGTACCACTTCAGCATGAAGGTAACAGCATTCTGTGTGCCTCAGTGTATGGTCACGCAAGCCAAGTTAAGAAACAGAGTTGAGCAGCACCCCCTAGAGTCAGACACAACTGGAGAGGGGAAAGCTTTACCTTTTATATATGAAAACAGTTCTGTACAGGTTTCCAAAGAAGGAGGAGGAGGAGGAGGAGGAGGAGGAGGAGGAAGAGGAAGAGGAAGAGGAAGAGGAAGANGAGGAGGAGGAGGAGGAGGAGGAGGAGGAGGAGGAGGAGGAGGAAGAGGAAGAGGAGGAATAATCACCCTACTTTTTCCAATTCTGCATGAAAAGGATACATACAGTGTAATTGTAAGGCCAAACAGCCCCTTCAAAAGTCTTGGGGCTATTTCCCAGACCTTGTCTAACATTTGCTCCCCAAACAGCAATAATTACATATCACAAGTACATTTTTATTGATTTATTTAATTTAAATAGTAATGTATCCAAGAAAGCGCTTAATATTTGGCAATATGTGTTTTCATTTACTCTACATATGTGAGTCAGAATAAAAGCAAAGAAAAATAAAGAGCTTAAATTACTGTAAACTTCCCTATATGCTAATAATTATTTCTCTTAATGAACATTGAATTCCTGAATGCTGTGCAATTGCTATTAATAGTACACAAACACGAATATTATCAAAAACTCCATCACAAAACACTGATAATTAGATTCCATTCTTTATTGGAACATTTTGTACTGTATTCAGTATTTGTAAGTGTGGGAAATTGTTCAGGATAAAAAAATAGATATTGAAACAAAAAATTTCAACGAGGGATACATTTACTTAGGTGCGGTTGCTATAAATTATATTGATTGACAATAGTTTTCCTATTTGATTATCTGCAGAAATGCAATTCTCATTAGAAATATTGAATATAGATGTTGAAGACGTTTGCATTTCTTCTTAAGGCCATGTACTTATGTACACTCCCAATTCTTATTCTTTTTCATTTCTTTATATTTCTTTCAATTCAATTTTGTTGATTTCATGGATTCCTTTTTATTCTTTTTCTGTAATTTTTAAACTATTAGGTTTTGTTTTGTAGCGTAAAAATGAAAAAAGTGCTTAAAAATGCAAACAGGACAAAATATTTAGTCTGACTTTAGTTTTGACTGGAATCTGACCTTGGTTGTATTGATTTGCCAATCAGTTAGTTTCATTTAGATTTGGAAGTAAATAAATAAATGGAACCATGGATTTGAAACTTTGCGGAAAAATAGGCTCTTCACTAAGATGCTAAAGTAAGGAAAAAAAGTTTACATTTAAGGCGGGAAATGACACAGTATTTTTTTCTCTTTTTGACAGGTATGGCTAAATTAAAACGAAAGTTAGAAAAGGTAAAAAGGTCATGAGGAAATATTAGAGTGAAACCGTGATAAGCAAGTGCTGGAAATCATTATTTAGATAAAGGCTACTTTTTTAAAAAAAAAACTAACAACCAGCAGAACCTTATCAAATTAATCCTCAAGAGAAACAGATTTTTAAACCTCTGTAACTAGCATGTGGCATTAGTGTTTGTTCACTAAGGAACAGTTACTACTATTTGAAGGCCTGTTTTTATGCTGACAAGATTGTTTCATAAAACCATTGCTTGTATGTCAAAGTTGGATCGCAGCTCTTTGAAACACTCAGAAAGAGGAATGTCTATGATGCTCTGTGGGAAGAAGGAGACGGTGTGGAAAGAAAAAAACATCTGCTTGAAATTAACCTGCATTTTAGGATCCTTCCACTTTTCAGTAAATCTGTATGGAACAGAATGAGGCCTGCAAATAATCCATACAGACATGGAGGTGATGTGTTTGTGCCTGTCCTTTCACCTGCACTTTTGCCTGAAGCAAATTGTAGGTGCTTCCCCCAATAAACTTCTCCTGCTGAAGAACAAATCGACTGTCTTTAGACGACCATATGACAGCCGTGGCCAGGGGGGCTTTTCATCAGGTTCGCCTGATACGTCAGTTGCGTCCCTTTCTGGATCGTGACGCTCTACGCACGGTCACTCAAGCCCTCGTTGTTTCCCGCCTGTACTATTGCAACGCTCTCTACATGGGGCTCCCCTTGAGGTGCACCTGGAGGCTCCAGCTAGTTCAGAATGCGGCCGCGCGGGGGATCCTGGGGGCCTCTAGATACTCCCACCTCTCCTGCGCGAGCTTCACTGGCTGCCTGTGGCCTTCCGGGTGCGCTTCAAGGTGTTAGTAACAACCTTTAAAGCACTCCATAGCAATGGACCTAGTTATTTGCAAGACCGCCTCCTACCAAACACCTCCCTTCGACCAGTCCGCTCCCACAGAGAGGGCCTCCTTAGGGTGCCGTCGGCCAGACAATGCCGGCTGGCGACCCCCAGGGGGAGAGCCTTCTCTGTGGCAGCTCCTGCCCTCTGGAATGACCTACCCCCCGACCTACGTACACTTGCGGACCTGCGCCTTTTTCGCCGAGCCCTGAAGGCCCATCTATTCCGTGCGGCCGGCCTGGCGTAGTTTGATTATGTTTTAGTGGGGGTTTTGTATGGGGTATTTTTAGAGCAGGCCTGTTATTTAATTTGATTTTAGAACAGAAATCTGCGTATATTTATCATGGTTTTTATTATCGCCTGTTCACCGCCCTGAGTCCCGTAAGGGAGATAGGGCGGTATATAAATTCAATAAATAATAACTTAACATTGAGACATCCATGAATAATGTTAAGATGACATTATCTGATTTACTCAGAGACACTTGGAAGCACTGTATACTGAAAGAAGCTTCGCCTTAGTCATCCTCATCATCATTCACAGAAGAAAAATAAGGTGCATCGTGAAACGTGTCTTTGCTTTCATCAAGAAACGTATTGAGTACTGGAGTGTGTGTATGTGTATATCTGAGATAAGAACATACATTATTAAGCAATTCCCAATATTAAAATGGCTGGATATATCAATCCCATCCACCGATTTGTTTTTTTTTCTAGGATGGAATAGAAGGGTCACCCGATGTCCTAATTTCCAACTCTATTCTACTGCTGTCATGTACAGTATATAAAAAGATTAAACTGGAATAACCAAAAATAATTCCCTTATGGATCGTCATGATTGTCGATCAGGATTCTGATAATTGGTCAAAGGATCCTTATGTTAATATGACAGAATAAAAGTTTGGGCCCTAATTGGCCTTTGGGCCTGTGGAAAGTTCCATAGAAAACCACAAGCCTATGGGTTGAGTATGTGATCACAGAATGCATGAGTATTTTTACAACTTCTACACCTTATCTAGTGTGTGTTGATTTCCTATTATGTAATTAAGTAAAAGTGAGAAATCTATATATACTTGCTTCAAAATGCATTCAGAGTTCTTCCAATCTTATGGGGGGGGGGGTTTTCCACCTTTGTTCAGCTGAATAAATGTATCACAATACTCCGTATTTTTGTTCACACCAAGCCACACTTGATCCCTGCTTCACAATGATAATTAACAGCAGTATTGTTTTCAGTGTCTCTGGCACATTTCGGGGTATTCAGTAGGTAATGTATATTGCTGCCTGTCTCTTTTTCTCCCAGTTTTTTGCCTGTCTTTTAGTCTGCTTTTGACAGTTAACTCTTTAGATGTTTTGTTGGCATTTGGTAAATACATATCAAGACATATTTTTTGCTAACTGAACTGAGTGGTGTCTGTGCATGTTCTGATCTGGTATGGGAATGGACTGGGAATGTGCTGGATGCAAAACCTGGAGACTACCTGCAGTAATTTTCCAACAATAATATTATGTGTCTTTTCTTGGCAAATAGCCCTTTTGTTTCATAATTCTGTTTTTCACAATGAAGAACATATTGAAACACTAGAAGCTAAACTATTTGACTGGGAATTATGAAATAGCATTTTTGAAACCTCATTGGATAAGGAGGCCTGGTGATTTTGTTTTTCACACAAATGAAGTGACTAGAAACATTAGCCGAATAGGATGGTTTTTGTCAGAACCCACACACATACAGACTGACACACCTATAAAATAGGGGGGGAGGAGGTGATTTTGCATTACAACACTCACTGTGTTATGCCCTCCTCATGTTCCCTCCTTTACAAATGCCCATGGTATGTCCCTCTGATTTCTTTTTCTGCACTATTGTTCTTTTCGGGCCATCTGGGTCCCACAGAAGTATGAACTACCAGGTTTATTCATTCATTAACACATTCATACATTTAGGAGTCAACGGAATGTTAAATGAAGATCAAAGAGATTGACCCTTGCATGGGATTAAACCAACTCTACATGGCCAGCTGAGTTTTGGAAGCACCAAAGTCAACTAGTTCCATACCTGTTTTCTTCAATAAAAGTCCTGGAGAATTAATGAGTGGGGGGGGGGAATTATCCCTATTACCAAGGCCAGCAATATGACTCAGAAGCATAAAACACATCTCCAAATGCTTACTAGTTGAGCAGCCATCTGAAGTTGCTTGCTTACAGGGGATCAAAGATCCCAGACAATCTCTCAGAATGGGATAAGAGCAATGACTCATGGAATATTCTGGGGAAAGTGAGCAAGGTGATATTCTGCATTCTTACAACACAGTCCTTTTAGCAGTTCCAAGAAGGTTCCACACCCATTTGCACTATATAGGTGACCCTGAGGACACAACCTCCAAGTGGCCTCAGCAACTCTCAGAAAGAGTGCTAACGACCAGATGACTACAAGGAATATAAATCCTTCCATTCTCCATCATTCAGTCAGAACTGAAGAAGCTTCTTGGGTGAGAAGTGAAACATCTTCAAGCAAAACAAAGAAAGTCTGGTTTCTTTTTAAAAAGCACCTGTGGGACAACATGACCTGGGTGACTGAGAATCTCTATAGACATTTATTCTGCAAATAATGACTTTTGTCCAAGACAGTGGGATAGTATGCTACTCTTAAGTGTGTGCCATTAAGTGGATAATAGGAACAAGATACATGCCTAAGGAGGTCAGAATGGAAATTCAGATCGTAATGAGATGAAGGATGGGGAAAGATTGATATCTAGAAAGAGATATTGAAATTTTGAACCTTGTATTTTCTATACTGATTGAAGAATAACATTGCCCTTCCCTTTTTGACATTTCTACAGATAGCAGGCTATCCCATTTCAGCCAGCCTAACAGTCTAAATGGCAGAAGATGGCTTCGGCCTTACTCTAGTGGAACCAATGTTTGCATAAGAAGGCAAACTATCTTAACTCAAACTAGCTTTCTCAAAAAGAGTAGAGCTAGAGACAGCTATTAAAATCACTGTATATGTACAAGCTAACCTATTGTAAATCCTTGCATCATATTAAATAATCTGGAACACCAAAACTGATTAAGTATTTGTCTAGATTTCTGAGAAGAAAGTATTAGATTAGTCCTTATATTGGCAGATTAGAGGATTTGAATAACAGAATAACAGAGTTGGAAGCAGGAAACACTACACCAGTGGTTCTCAACCTTTTCTTTTCCCTTTAAATACCTTTTGGGGGCATAGACCCTGGCCAAAGACCCCCAACAACCTGCCTCCAGAAGCGGTGAATGCTCCAACCCTGGAAGTTTTTAAGAAGAGACTGGACAGCCATTTGTCTGAAATGGTATAGGGTTTCCTGCCTGAGCAGGGGGTTGGACTAGATGACCTCCAAGGTCCCTTCCAACTTTATTATTATTATTATTATTATTAAGACTTAAGATTTAAATCATAAAATTTCTTTGAGCCTTCACGGACCCTTTGTGATGACATTGTGGCCTCCCAGGGGTCAGCAGACTACAGGTTGAGAACAACTGACCTAGACTATTTCAGACAAATGGTTGTCCAGTCTCTTCTTACAAACTGCCAGTGTTGGAGCATCCTCAACATCTGGAGTCAAGTTGTTCCACTGATTAATTGTTCTAACTGTCAGGAAATTTCTCCTTCGTTCTAGGATGGTTCTCTCCTGGATCAAACTAAGCAAGTATTGTTAAAAGTATTTCCCCCATTTCAGACATATTTCTATATCCCTCATGTTAGAACCTATCGATATAAGGCTATATGGTACCTCTTAGCCTGCTGTAGCTTTAAAAATCATGGAAGTCAAAGCAAATTTAAGTCACCAAGTTCTGTTTATAACTAGCCAGGATTGGAAATAATGAACTATATCAGCAGCTACAATTGGATTCTCTCAGATACATTGGATAGAGAGGTCCCAGATTTTACAGTTGACAAGACCAATGATATGTGCACTTGTGCATGTATATGTATGAAATAACCATGTGTTTTGAATAGAGCTGATGATTTTTTAATTTTTTTTTCAAAACATTGCATAATATCGGTCTGTATGCTATGAAGAGTTTCAGGCTCCTGAATTCTGCAAAACATATTACAAAGGGCATAATAACAGTTATTTTAATAATCTGGCATTCTTTAAATGAGCTTTAAAATTGAAGGCTGATCCCCTTCTTCAATTTAAAGAAGTCACACATTTATATTTTCTGTAAGACTTATTCTTATTATTCTAAGGGCAACCAAACACTCCAAGGAATTCTATGACCTAATATAAACAAGTTTTCTTTAACCTCTTTTATTCCAAGATCAGTTTGTGTGTGAGGGGCAGCAAATGTTCATTTAAAAAAGGAATAATAACACGTTACAAACCTATTCAAAATAATTCAAACCAGATAAATGGACTTGTTGCTTTTCTGTTTTTAATAAACCATACTTTATAAAGAAACAGCTATGTGTACATGATTGCTTGAGAGCTATTCTTATTCCAAGACACTATAACTTTTTGTCCATTCTGTCACCAAATGACTCATTTGTATTTTTTTGCACAATATTATCTTAATAATTTTGTTCATTACCATTGTTCCCCACATCTTCTTACACTTCAGACAGCTTTCTATACACTTTGTTTTGTAGAAACAAATCCATTACTGTCCAGTGTCCTGGTGTTTTTTATACAATTTCATAGATCACTTAATGTAGCACAAAGTTTCATACAGTCCCAGATATACAGTTCACTTTTTAATTATTTCAAGAAAATAATCTGAGAACTCTTGTTCACACTTGGAAAATAAAAAAGAATTGCATTAGAAATTGGGGACCAAGATTGAAGATGCCTATCTTCAAATTCCATTCAGCTACTGGATGGGCTTGGCCCAATTTCTATCAGAATAACAGAGAGGGGAGGGACCTTGGAGTCCAACCCACTGCTCAAATAATTGTCCAATCTCTTCTTAAAAACCTCCAGTATTGGAGCACCCACAACTTCTGGAGGCAAGTTGTTCCACCGATTAATTGTTCTAACTATCAGGAAATTTCTCCTTAGTTCTAAATTTTATCACTTGTATTTGTATTTGCTTTTAATATGCATTTCCTTTAATAACTTTCTTCTCAAAGTTTTCTGACGATATTTATGGAATGCCCATATAACTGCACAATATTTTATGATCACATGGGTGTTGTAGGTAGAACTTTTCATTCCAGTTTGTTCCCATTCATTCAGTGGTGGGATTCAAATATGTCAACAAATGGTTCTCTGTGTGGATGCCATTTCCAGAAGTCCATTCTGGGCCTGGGCAACAAAAAATTAGCTACCGGTTCTGCCAAAGTGGTGCGTACTGGCTGAATCCCACCACTGCATTCATTATTTCCCTTTTTGTTTTGCCTGTCTTATTTGAATGGTTAAAAAGGTGGCTCAGAAGTTTTGGTACAGCAATAAATAATACATCACACATTCAGTGTTAGATTTTTATTTAAAATATCTCTGCATGTTTACGTTTATATATGTAATAATATCATTGAGTCTGAAATAATACAGTTATTGGACTGAAATGGTAGAGTTTGCCCTACAAGTTTGCTTTCAATGCATAACATACACAACTGTCACTGATATTATATTATTGATTTTACCACTCAATCACAAGGACTCCCAAGAGGCAAAAAACAGCAGAAAGTGGAAAATAAAAGTTTGGCAACTGGCATCCAACAGAAATAGTACACAGGTAGTCCTCGACTTATGACCACAATTGAGCCCAAAATTTCTGTTGCTAAGTGGAAAATTTGTTAAGTAAGTTTTGCCTCATTTTATGACCTTTCTTGCCACAATTGTTAAGTGAATTGCTGCAGTTGTTAAGTTAGTAATGCAGTTGTTAAGTGAATCTGGTTTTCTATTGACTTTGCTTGTTAGAAGATCACTAAAGAGGATCACATCTGAATTTTGATCACATGACCATCAGGATGCTGCAATGGTTGTAGTTGTGAAAAATGGTCATAAGTCACTTTTTTCAGCCGTTGCAACTTTGAAAGATCACTAAACGAACTGTTGTAAGTTGAGGAGTACCTGTAAAAGCTTAAATAGAAACAACTATCCAGGAGGAACCATTGATAATGGGCAATCATACCAGCAAATGACATGATTATCCATAAGATATTGGATTGCACCAAGATGTACAAGCTTACCTTAGAAATGAAAGACAAGGAACCAACAGAATTTTATGAGATATGGGATAAGTGGTACAATTGGTTAGAACAGAGAAATAAAAAAGTATAAGAATAAAGGTAAATAATTGTAAATAAATGTAAGAGATATATGACACAGTACTATTAAAGAAAATGTATTTCGTTTTTGTAAAGTGAAAAAGGAAAAATATTTTTTTTTAAAAAAAATAAGATAATGGGCAAAGGGCAAAGGTCATTACCAAAAAAAAGCCTTTAGCTGTTTCATCTCAGAAAATAAAAGTTCAGCAGCTGGCATCCAACAAAAGCTAAAAGGGAAGGCGAACAGAAAGAATAACTTTCAAATTACATGATTGAGGACATAAAAAATAAGAAATGTTTCAATGGGGTCAACCTTGTGCCTTGGGAAGAGTATAGCCAAGTCTGGATGCCATGACAGAAGAGAGAGTGTCTTTCAAGTCTACCAACCAAATGTGGTGGGATTTAGAACAGTATAAATGTTTGAGAGCCATCCAGACGAAGCTTCCTTTAAGGAATTTTAATTTCTCTCCTTCCAGGACATTTAGAACTGTAATGATTTATTTTGAATTGGATTTGGAAGCACAGCAGGTTCTAAAGAGAAGAAATAGACTCGAATGCTGCCCAGAAGGACAATGGAAACTAGTAGAGTCTTGGATAAGTATTTTTTATATTACAAAATGAATTCCCACTTCAGCTTTCCACAACTAATGTATCTAGATGTATTACAACTACAACTCTCTGAAATCTGAGTGATTATGAAATGCAGATTGAAAATTCTGAGAATTACTTTATTAGTGCATCCGAAAGAATCAGATTGAAAAGGGTTACCTATTATACTTTCTGAACACAAAAAAAGTATCTATGTGCGTGTGAGAAGCATGTTATAATAATCAATATAAGTTGCTCTTGGATAATATATATTCATATACTGTGCCTCTCCCACTATCTTTTAGATTAATCTTCCATGGTTTTTCTCTGTCATCAATATACTGAAAATATTTGATAACTTCCCCTTTTCAATTAGCAGTTGTGCTAAAGTACACTCAAGCCTACTTATATCTCTAGTTATCATTACACTGTTTTCACTTTTTATCTGAACCAAGAATTTAAAAGCTGGTGTACTGTGTTCCTTAATTTGTTATATGTCACAAATCTGTCCATTGTGTGTAGTTCCTTAGTCACTTTAGGTCTTTTCCCACACACTGAAATCAACAGTGCAATGCAGTTGGTGAAGGTTTATAGATTACTGAACTAGAAACATTTTACTATTATCCAGTGTAAATGAATCCATTAGTGACATACTACAATCTGGAAGCAATGATTTTTTTTCTTTTTTAAAAAAGAATTATTGCCTGTTATAAAATTTGTTTATATATTTGCTTATATTAAAAAGATTTTGGCTGGTTCTGATGATAATATTACACTAACATAAATAATAGCCTTAAACAATACTATTTATTTTATATGCATTTTTTAAAAATTATACAATTTTCTTATTAGAAACCTGAATAATTATCATATAGCTTTTGATTAAACGTTTTTCTTTTTTATTATTTTTATATACTTAATATAATTTATATATATATTATATATTTAAGTTTATTATTGTATATTAGAGTTAAAGTATGTTAATATTTGTTTGTATTATGTTTGGGTAGTTTTATTTAGATTTGGGATGCTATGTGATTATTCCTGTACTCAGTTCTGGGAAGTCTGGGGGGGGGAGGGGGGAAGGGGATGAAGGGGTAGAATTATATAAAATTTGGTGTATTTATATGTTATAGAAAAATGATGTAATGTTTTTTTATTTTTTGAGAAGAGGAGATGATTGGCTAGTACCCCTAAACTGCATCCGAAGGATGTGGAAAAGAAGGTGATGGGATGTCTAGGATAGTTGGAAAGGAGGAAGGAGGAGAGAGGTGTGGGTAGGAGGGGGAGGAAGGAAGAGGGAAGTAGGTAGGAAGGTTGAGGAGTGAGGGAGGATGCGGGGGGGGGGGACCGCCGATCATTTCTGAAAATACTTCTTCTTGTGTTTCTTGTCTTTTTTTTTTTAATGAAATGCACCACATTTGTATTATTTGTTTATATGTTTATTTGAAAATTAATAAAATTTGCAAAACCGAAAAGAAAGATTGTAAGTCGAAGACTATGTAAATGAATATTATTTCAATAAAAAATTAATAAAAAAGAAAAAGAAACCAATCCGAAAGGAAGGAAATTTATAGTAAGTAAAAACAACACAAGGATAGTTTATTTAAAAGCTCTGAAATAATTCATTTTATGTATACATTCAATATGTTTAATACATGTTAATTCATAGATTTCTTAAAATAACTTCCATACCAATACCAAGAAACTGTGATAAAAATCCAGCAACAACAACAATAAATAAGGTCTGATATACTATATAATGAACTCAGTTGTGGTTGTCCACCAACAAATCTAGGAGCTCAGTTCAATTCTCAGCATTCTGAGCATGGGCTTAAGAATTACCTTCATTTTACTTTCTGAACAATTTGGAAATATTTTCTTGTTGACAACATGTGAATGGGTGACAGATCAATGCTTGTAGATGCTGATCCAAACTTTTTTCCAAACTCTTTCCACAGGTTCTCCTGACATGTCTTTGTTGAGATGCCATTACAAATCAATACTTCTATATCACCTAGCTTTATTGTACTGTATATTTCTACATGTCAGATATAGGAGATATTTTCTATGACTCTTGGCAAAAGGTTTACTAAAATATGGTATATAATTCACTGAAAGAAGTGATTACAGATTGTGTCTCTTCTGTCATGATTTTGATGATGTCCAGAGTTGTGGCCCATAGCTATGAAGACCATTATTGGGGGAGGTTGTTTTATATAATCCACAAGAGAGATATTCTAAAGTAGTAGTGCAAGTTTTAATTCCTCATTTTGGATGGGAAATGAAGACATTTTACAATGTTCAGTTCAGCCCCATTTTCTTGGCTGATCTTTTGTTGGACCTTTGGAGATCTTTGGATTTCTTATTTTGTGGTGCTGCCAGAAATTAATGTGTGAATGTTTTGCAGTTTGATGTAGTGGTTAAGGCATCAAGCTACAAATTGGGAGATGGAAGACTGTGAGTTCTAGACCTGTCTTGTGCACAAAACTGGGTGACCTTGGGCCAGTCACTTTCTCTTCTAGCCCTAGGAAGAAGGCAATGGTAAACCACTTCTGAAAAAAGTTCCCAAGAAAACTGCAGGAACTTTTCCTGGCAGTCTCCAAGAATTGAAATGACTGAACAGACTAGAAAAAAATATTAAATAAAAATGTAAAAGAAGGGAAGGGAAGGGGAAGGGAGGGGAGGGGAGGGGAAAGGAGGAAAGGAAAGGAAAGGAAAGGAAAGGAAAGGAAAGGAAAGGAAAGGAAAGGAAAGGAAGAAAGGTTTTTGATATCTTAATTATATCTCTTTTACAGCAATGATGGAAAAATATAGCACAATGACAGCCAAACTAATAAGAGTTTGACTAAATTAATATAGAAAGTCTCCCTCTTTCCCTACTTCCATTTTTCTCTCTATATAAATATCTATATAAAATAAACTTTTCACTTTCTTTTGGGTATTTCAGATTTGTGCTTTTGCTGCCCCAATCACTGAATTATCTGGGGTGCCAAGAGGACTTTTATAGCAAATTGGCAAGTTTAGACTCTACTATGAAGAATCTTCTTAATGCTACCCTTGGCAGGATGACAGTGTTCATCATTTCATTTCATTATTTCATTTCATTTCATAAGGTTCATAAGACAAAACCTGGCCTTTTCTGTGCTGGAAGGTTTTAAATGTAGTAATTTTTCTGTTTTTCCCTCCTTTCTTCCATTTCTCTCTCTTATTCTGTCTTTTCTCTGTCAGATGCAGATGTTGATCCAGTTAGAATTTAAACCAGATTATGTTTGGATGGTAAGGAATGAAAAGTAACACATTACTGACACATTTCATTGCTTCCAGCTGAGTCTGAAATATCAACTAATAAATAGAGTAAATTCACAGTTTAGGAGATTTGAGGGACAAAGGAAAGGTGAATTGTTTAAAGTCACATGTTAGATCTAACTATGCCATTTTTTTTAAAAAAAAAAGTTTAAATCAGGCCTGTTTGAAGAGAATGAAACACTACAGGTATTATTATTATTATAAGAATGATTGCATACAATATGACATTCAGTGTAGGGAGAAAATCTACAAAGCAAATTCTTGGTTTGGACTTTTTAAAAAAATATATTAATAATTGGATAGAACAAGAAGAAATAGTGGGTTTGGAAAGGTGTTCTGTGCCATGAAAAAAATCAATTCCAGTAGCTGAAACCAAATATTATGATGTAATTTTAAGATATGTGACAGTTCCTACAATTCCCTAAATAGCATACTGACTGGAATCTTGGGAGCTGAAGTCGACATCTTAAAATTGCTGAGTTTAGAAAGACTGATCTAGACAATGGGCTATACTTCCCAAGGACTGACAAAATTACATTTCACCAAAGCATGGCAATTTAGTTTAGGAAGTCTTTAAACTGGGAGTAAAAACAAAAACCTTAACGTTAGCTTCATGGTCTTCATTGTTTATCCAATAGTGTTCTGCAGACGAGGACTCAGTACGTTAAGGTAAATGTGAGTTAATAGATATAATGAAGATATAATGTGAGAATGATTATACAGTTGAAGTCTACAAGTTGTTCAAAAATAAACTGAAGCAATAAAAAGACAGGGGGAGTTGCCCTCCTTTAAAAATATCCATTTCTCTTGAAAATCTAAATGATGGACTTGGCAATGTTGTAAAGAGCATATGAGTTGAAATAAATGAAGGAACTGATAAAAACAAACTATTGGATTTTACTAATGCCTTCCCAGACAAGAAAGATATGGGTTATATCTTCCAAAAGCAAATTAAAGATCTTTCAAATAGACATGAAGTCAGAGCAATGGGAGACTTTAATTTCCCCCAAATCTGTTGGGAGACATTCAGACAAGCATGGTTATTCTAGAAAATTCCTGATCTGTCTTGCTGACAACTTTCTTCTTCAGAGAATGGGAAAATGTGTAAGACCCTGTCTTTGACTTGGTACTAATCAATAGAGAGGAAGTTGACGAGGCATTATAAATAGTAGAAGCACTGGAGGAACTAACCATAAAAGCTTAAGGAATATTTGCAAGCCAAAGCAAAAAAAAAAATCAAATGGAAAGAAGACTACATGCCAGGCTAACATTGCTGTTAAGAAGTGAAAAGTCAGAACAAACTGCAGTTAGTAAAAAAATGATAAAAATAAGAAATGGGCTTAGTTAGATACATTGAAATTAAAAGGGAAATTATCACCATAACAGCTGCCAAGTTATGACAACAAAATACAATCAGATAGCCAAGAGAAGAGCTCTTCCACTTCTATTTTGGTACAATCTCTTCCAGCAAAAAAGCATTTCCTTCTCCCAGAAATTGTGAAGAAGAGGATGAAAGGGCAGGTTTGAAGCCTGATAGGAATATAGTCAGGAAAGAACTCTTTACAGGAATAAATTTAAATATCCAATGCCAGATTAATTGCATTGTTGAGTGCTCAAAGAAGCAGTTGATGGTCTGACCAAATCTTTATGGATTGTCTAGGAAATCCTGGAGAATTGATGAAGTGCTAGTTGATTGAAGGAGAACAAATGCCTCTAACTTTTTTTAAAGTGTCTGTGTGGGGGGGGGGGGAGAAAGACCCAGTAATTTATAAACTAGCCAGTCTGACACCAATATCTGGGAACATTCTAGAGCAGATCATAGACTGATCTATAACAACTAAAATCATATTTAAAGATTATTTAGCAAGAGTTTTGCAATGAGGTGGAGAAAGGTACCACTTTGGCTGCCATCAGTTCTGGCTCCTCTTCCATGATTTTAATTAATAATGATGGAGAAGAAGAAGAAGAAGAAGAAGAAGAAGAAGAAGAAGAAGAAGAAGAAGAAGAAGAAGAAGAAGAAGAAGAAGAAGAAGAAGAAGAAGAAGAAGAAGAAGAAGAAGAAGAAGAAGAAGAAGAAGAAGAAGAAGAAGAAGAAGAAGAAGAAGAAGAAGAAGAAGAAGAAGAAGAAGAAGAAGAA
>NW_015386225.1:2094016-2109942 GCF_001527695.2 Protobothrops mucrosquamatus | reverse complement strand
CCAGTCAGTGATTTAAAAATATATTTCACTACAGAAAAGTATGTTCAGATTGAATTGCCTATGATTCTAAGGACTCATTAAGTATTAGATACTTCCTGAAAAAGAGAGTAGAGGCCCAGTATCCTATATTGACTGCTTTTGTTCAAATTACTGTGTAATTAAGAAAAGGTATAATAAATAGCTGTCTTAAAAACAGAATTATCACATAGAAAATGGAATACTTCTGATATTGCTATTAATAATAATATCTATTACTATTAATACTGTAGTAATCGCTAGATGAGATGGGAGGCACATAAACCAAATCAATCAATCAAGGCTGAATGTATGAAGAAAATAGATTTCAACATAGAAAATTAGAGACTTAGCACTGTGGATTCTCTCTCCCTGAAGAATTTTGCCCAACATTAGAAAGTAATGGAAGTAGAAGGCTCCTGCATAGATAGACTAATAAACTCTCAGTGCTTCCTTCATTTCTAAAATCATATAATCCCACATTTCTTGTTGCAAATGTTTTGATTCTGTTATGTGGTCCTCAGAGAATAATAATCCAGGTAAAAAGGGAGCCAAATACATGGTATGCATTTTCATTAAAAAGGAAGACAAAATAGACATACCAGTTCAAGTTGAAAAAACACAGGAAAAATGATGAGAATGTTATTCCTTTGTGGAAAAGATCTCTGAATAAGGATACAAATAATCATAGTTATACATCTCTCCTTGAGCTGAAAAGTACAGAAAAGCTAAATAGAAACAATAAATATTTGAGGGGAAAAAATATAAACTATGCTGGTTTTTTTGCTTTTTATTCACTACCAACTCTTCTGCAAAACAATGTTTAATGATAGTTTAATGATAGGAAATATTGATTTCATCAGGTCAAAAGCAGATTTTTTCCATTGGAAAAAATAGATAGCAATTTATAATCTTTTTTTTAAAAAAAATGACAAAGGTTTGAAGAAAGACCATTAAAAGGAACGATCAAGGTCAAAAGCATGAGAAATTTTACTGCAGCATTGCAGTCTTATAGTGCTGTAAGATAGCATAAAGTATATTAATAATAGTACAGTTAAAATTACATACATTGCAGTGATTAAAAATAAGTTAAGGATAAGCAGCAAAGAAACTAAGGAAAATATTAAATAATATCAATAAAAAATCAATCCAATTTATTATTAAAATTAGAATATACAGAAACACATTGCTCCATCATATTATTTTTAGAATGTAAAGTCATTTCCACAATTAATAAAAAAGACATCTCTTGAATCAATTCTTTAACATTAGAGAGCAGATTTCTTTCTGTTTTCATTAAATAAATGTCTTTGCCAAAGCCCAGAATCAAGAAAGGGAAACAAAAGTGATGTTGGAGACAGGAAAAATTTCATTCCAATTGTATGTTGGTAGGAATGATCAAACTTTTATATTTTAAACATTATAGTCTGTATATTACTTGGGGTTTGCCCTGCTGAAAATTTTATTTAATTCCATTCAAGAAATTATTACAAAAATGTGTGGATCAGGAAAAAAACCCATATCTGCATATATAGAGATTATTAAGAGAAATGCATTTCAAATAATTTAATATTCCTTGATATTCCTTTTTCTTAAATTGATATATAAATGAAGAAATTCAAACTGAAGAGAAAGAAACCATTGGCTTATTCATTTATTCACCCATACCTCAAATAGAGGACTGTTCTTCATTTAACTTATTTGCAGCTATTTTTAAAAGAAATCATGTTAAACTGCAAAACAGAACAAAACAAACCTGAAACAGATTAAACTAAAAAATGAATGGAGTTATTCCGAATATGATAAGGACACCCTGGTTTAGTGCTTTCTTCAAGGGATTTTCTTCAGACATTCACAGCTGCCAAATGGAAAAGCAACACACACAAAAAAAAAGTTCTAATCTTCTTGTAAATAAAGAGATGGATATTGTAAGGGACAAGGATAGAACGAGTTTGCAGTCTTTCCCCCCCACAAGTTAATTTGTGGTATTCATAGAGACCCTCACATGTGGAAGAACTGAAATGTACCAACTGTACATCTTCAGCCTGAGGCCCCAGCAGTTCAGGAAAAAACTACATCTGCCAAATGTTCACACTGGCCTTTATAACAGCTTTTGACATCTCAGAGAGGCAAAGTGTTATTATCACATCATTTTCCTAAATTACTAGATAGCATGCAGAGGGCAAAGGGCTTTTGTTCAACAAGGGGATCTGCTTTGTAGAGAGAAAAGCCATAGTTTAGTGTTCAGGTTATGCTGGGAAGATTCCAGTCAGAAAACTCTTCTTTTCAATGCAGATTTCCCCTGGGCAAAAATTCCTGCTCAATTTTGAGGTTTCACAATTAAATGAAAGCCCAGTTTTGAAAAGTTTTGCAATTTGGAGATAGATTGATGTGGATTTCGGACTGAATAAAGATGTAATTGGTGTCACAATTATGTATCCTTAGAAATCCATAGTGAGTTATTTTTATACACTCTCATATGTTAAATTGGAAAATATCTGAGTCATCAGTAAAAATTACTTTGTGCTTAAGATTGCTGTACAGTTCATTATAGTCACCCGCTTAGGCTGCCTACTATTGAATTCTACTGAAATTATTTATTTTGGATGATATTAATTCTTTATTTCTTCATTCATTTGAAAACATTACATCCAGTTGTTTCTTTATAAAAGGAACTCAAAGCAGCTGACACCCTATCCCGACAAGTATGATCCACATTATTAAAAATAGTTATAATAAAAACAGTTCAAATTACTAAAAACAAATCCATATCTCAACATCAAGAGCAACAGAAAATAATTCCATATCAAAACAGGGAGACCAGACTTTAACTTCTATTCAACTCAAGTGAAACATAAATACTTCAGCCGCAATTCAGAAATTTGGAAAGGATTAAACCCAGTCCTCAAGGAAGAGAATTCTATAATCCAAAGTATGCTCACTAAAAAAAAAAAAACAGAGACAGAGAAGCATGCTGCACAGAATTATATTCAGAAATAGTTTCAATATATTTGTGTTTTGAATAATATGTTTTCAAATATGATTCTAAAGAGATTTTTCCTGGAAATGATTTAAATCTAAAATTCAGCAATAATGTAAATATGCATAGTATTTCTTTCCATTTTCCAACCTTGATATTTATCTTTCCATTGGTCTTCAGAATATGCCCATTACAAGCAGAAGAGCCAGACTCTCTATGTGTGTATGTCTGTGTATTTCAGAGAGACAGTGTAAGTGTGCACAGCGTTCTTAGAATGTAACTGAAACTTTTTGTTCTTCTGTTCAGTTGTGTTCAGTTCTGCATAGACAAGGCTGCCTAGACAAGTCCTTGCAGGGTTTTTTGCAGCTTTTTTTAGAAGTCATTTGTCATTGCTTCCTTTCTAAGGCTGAGAGAAACTGACTGGCTCAAGGCCACCCAACTGGCTTTGTGCCCAAGGCAGGACTAGAACTCAGTGTCTTCTAGTTTCTAGCTTGATTCCTTAACTACCTGTTTAGAAATAAGGCTAGCCAAAGCCAAGAAAATTTCATTCCAATAAAATTGATCGAGATGGCAATCTTATTGATTTCAGTGGAACTCATTTAACTCTAGTCTATTGTTTGAATTTACCTCAATTGGATAGATAAAGTTGTTGATAAGATTCACATAAAGGCATCCAGGGATTTAATTTCCTGAACTTCCTATCACTTTTAAGGCCACCTATTATGTGTGGGCTTAATTGAGAATTGAGTCATATAACCTTTGATTAAATTTAGGAATTTAAGATCTGAAACTTGATAACTTCCATCTCGATTATTAAAGATAATACTGAAATAGATACCAGATTCTGGAATTGGAATTACATATAGTTTATTTATTTACTCTTGCCCTTTCATACTTTTAATTGAACCCCAGGAAGATTGTAGATTTCCTGAAATTAACACTTTGCCAATATGAACTTTTTCAGTTTAACTCTGTCAATGAACATCAAGGACTTTTGGTTGGAAACAACCCATCTGAAGTAGAAAAGAGATGTGATTGGCCAATTAGCATCTAGTGTGTCTCAATCATCATCATTGCAACAGAGTTTCTTCTTTATTCATAAGTCCCATTCCATTCCTGTAAAGTACAGTGGAATGAAATAATTAATTAATTCATAAGTTAAGAATTATGTTTCATTTTTTTAATCTTTGTATTAGTTAAGATTTATCAAACTTTCCCACATCTCTTTGCTATATCAATTGATCAAAATCAATATGAAATATATGTACTATATATTAAAAAACACACAAGGAGGATTATTCTATGCAACAACATGGAATAAGTTGAAGTATACTGAAATATTGCATGAAGGATGGGTACAGTTGGAATTGCTATAAAAATGAATCCATTTTAGTCAGAAATATTTTACTGAGGTGTTCACTATATTCTTTTAAATAATAGAATAAGAAATAAAACTATGTATTTCTTTAAAGACTCAGGAAATAATGTATATCATTTTTGTTAGCAGTATTTGCAGAAGCAGTATTATATTAACATTGTTTTTAATAAATAATTATTTAAATATTCAGGAAGTTATTACTTTTCCATAGTTTCTATATTTTGTTCATGTAGGTGTCAACTCTTCAACGAACCTGACTGAAGCCATCTTGTTCATTTTTGGTTGCCACAAGATTGGAGGGAGGAATGGGAAGTTCTATGCTAGTCTAAATAATTCTCTATCCCATGGGAACCAAGGTCATTTCTGTTCCCTTGGCTGGGGGGGTTTGAACCTAATGTTAGAAAGCCCGCCAAACTATTTTATTGGGAAACGTAGTTGATTGCATAGTAATGGGATGGGAAGTTTAACTTTGTAATACTGTTACTTTTTGGAGGGAACTTTAGTCTTGGTTTCACTTTTGACTGTGCCAATACTTTGTAACCAATAAACATGTTTTTAGAGGAAAACTCAAGCCTCGGAGTTCTGCTTTAATTGGTCTCATCTATCGGAACCATGACATTAGGTTTGTAACAGCAAGTAACCAAGTAAACCTGGGCTGATATTGGGGGAAAAAAATCTAAGCAGAGTTAGATACATTTACTGCTTCAATGAAAGAAAATCCAGAGTAATAAATAGATGGGAAGCTTAAAACACACAAACATATTTGTGGACAAATACATCTGGGGGGGAAAGGCAATCAATGCATGTAAAAAAGGGATGTGTTGGGTCTTCATCTTGACTGTGCACACTTTTGAAAATAAAATAAAAGCAATCATGCAGTACATATCAATGTAGAGCCAAAACACTGAGTTTTAAATTGTTGAAGAAAATTGCTGAGCAGAATTTTTATTGGTAGAGAGTGGGGAAATACACATGTGAAATTTTCTGACCTGGAACCTCAGAATAATTTACTTATTTATTAACTTAATCAGATGTTAGTTACTCATTGAATTAGGACATTGATATCTCACAGATCCACCACAGCAATTAATGATAGAAACATTAAAGAGAAAAGACATGACAGGCAGGAAATACAGAACAGCAACAGGAAGATGTAGCAAAATAAAGATTAGATGTTGAAGACCCTTCTCGGAAAAGAGATGTCCATCAAGTTTGGTAAGACATTGAGGAATTTATTTGAGTCTTCCCTGGAATTCAGCCCAAAGCAGTCACTAAAGAGAGCCATATGGGCCTTAGAGGGATATGTAAGAGATCCTCCAAAGATTATTTTAATTCATAGACAACATTATGTAATAAAAAGCCACCCAGTTCAATCCTGACTCAATCCTGACCTTATTTTCAAATAGAACTTGGGAATTTTGCTTGGATTAAGAACAACTGGAGTGAGGTTTTATAGCTCTGTAAGTATTTCCACCTTTGATCCTATTGACTGCTAACAGCATTAGGAACAATCCTTGTTTCTCTCTTTGTTGTGTTTTTCTTGAATAAGAAGCCTTTTTGACTGTTATTGTCCTGTAATGGTATGTGGGAAAGACCTTGAGAGACTGGACTAAGAGATACTGCTACTGGCTGGAGCAAATTAATGCAGTTGCACTAATTGTATCATGACAAATAGGTAATCTGTTCATCCACTAGCTATTGGTGCTGCCACAACTCTGCTGCCAGATGCTCATGAATAGCAGAGTGAAACAAAATTGATTGGCAATCATTTAATTCTGCATAGAGTGCATTAATGAATGAAATTGCTATAGAAGTGGTTATTATTTAGTCTCGGTTACTACTGTACTTACAAGATACATTTGACAAACACATGGGAAATACTATTTAACAGCAATTAATTGGAACTGCAAGAGTTTGCTACTGGATACCAGTCATTGATAAGGAGGAGTGAATTCATTAAATTCAGATTTATTCAATTTCATCTTCTCAGTCACAAATTTCTTTCAGCCTGATTTCCTCCTCAATTGATAATTTATAAAAAAACAATAACCTAACCAGGTTTTTTTTTTTGCCATAGAACGCCCAGAATGGAGTTCCGGCACCTTTTTTGGATGGAACCTTGTAGGGTAGGCAAAGCGGGCTATATGACATGTGTGAGTTCCGGCACCTTATTATTATTATTTTACAAAAAAAGCACTGAACCTAACCATTGTATGTATACATATCTTCAGGTAGGAACCATGAGTTCTAGCTTCTCTTAAGCTGAAGCTCACTGGGTAACTTTAAGGAGATACTCTCTTATTCCTAGGAAGGAAGCAAGAGTAAACCAGTTCTGAAAACTTGTCAAGAAAACTGCAGGGATTTAATCCAGGCAGTTGTCAGAAGTCTACCCTAACTTGAAGGTACTAAGGGGGGGAAAAGCATGTCTTCAAGTGTTAGCCTTTTTGGATGGTCTTTTGCTAATTTGTTCAATTTCTCCCACGAAGTTTATCCAACACAATGCTTTCTATTGTACTTTTTTTCTCAATTAACTTTTTCTTAATGTTTACATTTTTGTGCATATTAACTAAATTACACATTACTCATGGATTTCAGCATGCGATTTGTATCTGCTTTGCAAATAACTCAGAGAAATACAAACTGAGCAAGTGGATGTAAAAATGTGGATAAAATTTTTGACTCCACACTTGCTGTTATAGAAGATCAGTTGCCCAGCTGGGAAATAAGATATAGACATTGGGCTTAATCCAGCAGGATTTGTTTAGTTTATTTGAATGGCTAAAAAAACCCTCTCCTGGATCATGTAGACTCCAATAGTTCTCAAATCTTTTCTGATAATAACATATGAGCACTTGCTGGAGATAAACACTTTGGAATAAACAAAGTAATGCAATATTTCCTAGTGGAATCTCAGGTTTATCCTATCCATGACACTAATCTTTTAATTCATTGGCTAGGCAATAACAACCTCCTTACAATTTAGATATGTTTAATAACCCTTCCAATGTTTTGACATCTTTGATAGGTTAAAGCAAATATACTTTTATGCCTGACTCCATCAGATTAGACACTGCCCATGCCAACAAAGGGGAGTAGGAGAAGCACAAATAGTGCACTAAGCCTAAGATCTGAGTAAGTTTGAGTAGTTTTAAGGCATGGTTGTTTCAACTCCATTTTTCCCCCACCATTGATCATTATAAATAGAAGTAGAAATAGGAAAAATCCAGGTCTTGATTGTTCCTCAAGACCATTTAATACAGAAAGACAGGCTATAAATGTCTGAAATAAATAAGCTCTAGAGCTTCTTATGTTAGCTGGGAATCAGAAGATGGAATCATACTGCAGTAGATTCTTTATCACAGAAAGTAATGCAAGATTTCCTAGCTGGGTTCATTTTCAGACTGGCTTCTCTTCAATCTGGAATCACATTCAATATACACTGACTTCCTTGCCACTTGTAAAGATAAATACAACTCAATGGATCATATGTTCTGGGCTGTGATGCTACTCCTGTTTCAGAGTCGGAGTCTGTTCTCTAACCAGAAATCTTATAAAAAGCAGTATAAAAAGAATGATCTAAAGCTGTTCAGTCAACCATATATAGTTTCACTTCTTTTTCCTGCTGATACCTCAGAGGTGAAAATTCAGCATGAAATGTCTCCCACAGAGATGTTTTAGAACTTGAATCCCACCACATGCCAGATAATGTTAGCTTGTTGATATGCATTGGTTTGTGTATTTACTCAGTTACAAGCTTATATTATGAAGTGTAAGAAATGTTTGTGAATGGAAAACCCAAATAATATGAGAATCAAGGAGTTTTTTGAAGCCTTTATATAAAATACACTAAAAACATCACACAGGCACAATATTTTACATAAATGAATATCTTCTGAGAAACCTCTGTTAATTTCCTGTGCCTAAGAAGAAAAGCACAATTATATTGGAGTGTAAAACAACAAACAACAATAACAATACATAGTTCATTTTAATGCAGTTTTGCTATTTTTTGGTATTTTCATTTTGATTGCCCAGTTGGGAGACTTGTCAAATGCAAATGAAGAAAGGAAAGCAGGAGCAATGGCTGTATGTTCTAGATACTCATTTTCCACAAAATGTTTGCCAAACCAGTTCATTATGTTGGTAGTCCCAGGCAGAATGCAAAGGTTATCTATGGCTTTGTGACCTCTGAATCCAAAGCTCTGTTTGAAACAGTTGAAAGAGAAAAGGTCAAAGAAGCCAGCTACAAGATCTGATATATATTAAGACAATGAACAGCTCTTGTTGCCTTAAAGTGAAGCAGAATTCTCTCTTGTTGTGACCACTATCAATGGAAAAGCCAGTATTTTCTATTATTGTGTAGAGCACAAAGACATCAATGAGATATCTGAACAATTTTCATCTTCCATAAATCTCAGAATATTAGCAAGAATCATTCAAATTTAACCCACATACTTCATTCTTTCTCCCACAAGGAGCCACTATTGAGAATTAGTGTGATACAGTAGTTGACTGGACCAGAGAGACTTCACTTTAAGTCCACCTGCAGTTCTGAAGCTTCACTGGGTGACTTTGATCCAATCACCATTTCATAGCCCAACTTACTTTTAAGGATAATTGTTTAAGCAATGGAAAAGGAAAGCCATGTTTGCTTCCATAAACTCTTTATAGGTAAGGATATATAAATTGTGGTTATTTTTTGCCTCATTTTTGTTTTTTTAATTTTGTAAGTCTGCCAGAATTATATTGGTGAGATGGGTAGCTATATAAATCAATAAAGCAAGCCAACAAATAAGTGCAATGGGGAAAGGCATCTGTTCTCAGGGGAGCCACTGATCTGGGAACAGATGCAAATAAAAGCAGGGAGAGGGGCAATCACATGAATGCTTTCTCAGATGTAAATTCATTGAGTCTAATGAGGAGAATTCCCAAGGGACTGTATATAAAATCTGCTGGGATGCAGCAGTAGAATAAAGGGTTGATTCCAGTAGAAATGGACTAAAGGAAGCAATGTCTAAGTAGTTAATCATGCAGAGATAAATAGGTAGTACTTTTTTTGTTGAGCTCCAAGAAGAACTACAAAACATAAATTGAATGAATAAGTAAAAGAAACATTAGCGAAGAAAATAAAAGCTCAGGTTTGAATTTTCTGTAAAATGTAGTTTATCTCCTGGCTCATCTGAAGTGTTAGTGAATGTACATCCTGCTCATGACTATTTATGACCTCACTGTGCTTGGCAGAAGATTCTATAATTCTTCCCAAACTTGTGACCAAAAGGCAACTTTAATTCAAACGAGTGGAAAATTCACCATGATGACTATATCCTAAACCTTTGTTCGATTATGGGGCGGAGGTTGTATATTTAATTCCATGTTTATCTCATTACAATCTCACAACTCTCAGGGGTTAAAATGTCACAGTAAAAACAGCAACAGCATTAAAACAACATACAATCCAAATTGCAAAGCCAGAGTAGGAGAGAAAAATGAGAATAACAAGAAGTCCAGGTGACATTACTTGTAGAAAGCTCAGTATTTAAGAACAATCTGAGGAGGACAATCTGATCTCAATGGTAACTCCATTTTCTAAAATTTGTGTGATGCTATTTTAGCTTTGCACTGCCTTTTAGCTTTACCTCCAATGACATCCCAGAAAAATAAGAAAACAAGGACCCTTTCTCTCAGCATGATATAATAGATGGTCTGAATCTAGTTGGAAGAGACAATCCTGCAGGTTCCCAGGTGCCAAAGGATGAAGAGCTTTGTGGGTTAATAGCAGCATGTTAAATTACAATTGGTAAAGTATCCAAGATATATATGTAACATGTTTAAGACATGGCCTGCTATGTTGTTAATAAAACAGAAACTAAATGAAGCTCATTGAAACTCTTTCTCTTCCTGCAAAAAAATTCAGTGAAAATTAGGGGCATTTTCTACTTTATTAAGTACAACATGTGATGATGTGATTAGGAATGAGAGCTATGATGTTCCAAAATCAAAGATAACTTTGTTAGATAACCTTTGACTGATTTGGCTTTAGTCTTTGTCATATGATGCTAATAGTGAATTTATTCTTTGTTTAGATGCTAATAATGAATTTATTCTCAAAGGATGGTTCATTATGTGGCCCAATTCCACGGGTGTTGTGTAGATTAATCAGAAATTGAAATCAGGAGTTTTCTGCTTTGGGCATCAAATCCAAATCCACTTGAAGGATGAGAAGTAATTATAGGCTGGTACAAAAATTGGATAAATATTTTAAACTGCAACATTTTATTGTAATTTTTCTCCTTCTCAGAAAATGTATTTATATAAGTTATACCAATAGAAGAGTAGTCCTGCATCTGGTCATCCAGAATCCTGATTGGATGTCTTGTAATTTGGCAATTCTTCATTATCTTGGGTTCTAGGGCCATAATTAGGTTTAGGTATAGCACACTATACAACACATACATTGTGGTTTGTTTATTTGGGATTCCAATTTACAGTAGCATGTTATATGAATCTTGCCACTGGAGTTTGTAATATTTGTGATATTTTTCCACAGCCCTGTGATTAATGTTTGCCTTTCTACCCTATGTATATGTTCAGAAAGAAACAAAATAAATTATTATATTTTTATGACCTCTCTGACAAGGTAGTGTGGGATGAACTTAATACATCTGTTTCCATTTACCGAATATTAAAACAATTAGGTCTCAGAGAGGCTAACAAGTAATAATATAATAGACAAACACATATACATAATCCTCATGCCTGGTGGTAAAAATATACTTCAATCTGATAAACTGTGATGTTTTCCTTTCTAGAACTCACATATGATTTTCTTATCCACCTGTGGATCTCCATTGTGACTTTTAGCATAGATTTGCGTTATGAAAAGAAAAGATGTATTTTTCCAACTGAGGATAAACTTTTCTTTTTAACAGAATAACAGAGTTGGAAAAGATGTTGGAAGTCCTCTAGAGTCCAACCCCTGCTCAAGCAGGAAACCCTATATCATTTCAGACAAATGGTTGTCTTAAAAACCTCTAATATTGGAGCACCCAAAGCTTCTGGAGGCAAGTTGTTCCACTAATTAATTGTTCCTACACTCAGGAAATTTCTCCTTAGTTCTAGGTTGCTTCTCCCCTTGATTAGTTTCCATCCGTTGCTTCTTGTCCTGCCTTCAGTTGCCTTGGAGGATTAATTGACTCCCCCCCTTCTTTGTGGCAGCTCTTTAGATATTGGAATACTGCTATCAAGTCACCCTTAGTTCTTCTTTTCATAGACATATCCAGTTTTATCTTCTGGTTTCTTCTTCCCTTTGCACATGCTGGGAATGTATCTGATATACAGAAATAACTATCCAGCTTTCTTGAGGTGGCTGACAAAACTCTGATACATGACATTATCCCAACAATTATAAGGAAAAAATATCATCTGAAGTCAAATCATTCTTATGAAACTTCTTTGGTTTAATGTATAAGTAAAATATTAACCTACCGTAAGTGACAGCTGACAGTGAAACAATTGGACTGAAAGGTCCCCATGCATTTTATGAGAGATGCTAACTGCACAGTGCTTTTTTACAATTCCATTATTCATGATATTCAATTACCTTAATTTCAAGAGGACTTATTTATGGAGCACATTATCATGAGTACCTAGGCACAATTTTTCTCTTTCCTAATTCACCTAGGTCAAAGTAACTCTGACAAGCATTGATGCAGATGTGTCACCAGAGGTACAATGCATTCACAAAGATTGTGCAAATGGTAGCTCATTCTTATATATAGATCTCTAATGTAGTTTTAGAGCAAATGTGTATGTATTTGATGCCCCCACTTTCACAGTCACGTGACTGCACTGCAGGGGCTGGACAACTAAACCACATTTATGGCTATTTGCAGTATTCCATGGTCACATGACCATGTTTTATAATGGTTTTGCTGAAAATCAATATTTACTTTCAGTTTTTGGCAAAACTGGCCCATAGCAAAGCATTGGTTCACTTAACAACTGTGGTGTTGCTTAATGACCACTGTAAAAAAGGTTATAAAATTTGGTTGGTCATGTACCCACCAACCATAGAATCACCCACCATGATTCTATTTATGACCACCATGAGTTACGACTATGATGGACAGGTTCAAATACAGTTGTAACATAATGACTATCTGTAAACTAACCAGTGACTGTGATTATAAGGTTCTAGACCAGGTTTAACAAATTTGGCATCCTCCAAATGTGTTGAACTCAATGCTCAGGACCAGCATGATTAGAGTTCTTGTTCCCACACATCTAGGTTAGGAAAATCTGCTCTTGACAGCTTGCACCAACATCCTGATTTTATTTTTTCCCACTTTTAGGAAACAAAGAAGCTTTAAGTCAATTGAAATGATGTTTGTTATTTTCTTAAAACATTGGAAGAAGTTTCTACTCCAGTTTTGAGAAGACCAAGATTTGTTTGGCTGTTCCACTAAAAGAATCACATTCCCAGGACAGGAAACATACAGCAACATATAAGGGACTTGAATCAAGAACTAAAGCCAATATCTTTTAAAGGTTGAAAGAAGCAAAGAAAATATACATTATGAAATTATGTTCCATTTTCCCAAAGAAAATAAATTGTTCAGTTATTGTTCTGAATGTAAAGAAACCAGAGATTTGTAATTTCTTCCAGAGAAGACACTGCTTCTAAATTTAAACATGAAAGGCTTTCTGGAAGATGAATTGATATCTAAATATGGAAAAATAAATATTTCTTAAGGTTAATTTCTCTGAATGATGAGTTTCTTACCCAAGATAGAACTATAGAGTATTTCTTGAGGCATCCACACTAATGTACGGCACCACCACTAACATCTTTAAGAAAATAACTGTTCTTCTAGGTTGTGTCATGCATTTTAGAGTTTGATACCAATCAGTATTTCAGTGTTGGTATTTCAGTGTTTGGTAATTCCCAATAGGAAGTTAAGTCATTTCATTCACATTTTGTACACCAACATAGATTCTCTGCTGATAAAATTACTAGAGGCTTTCATATTCAAGGTTGAATTGCAGCTTTAGAGATCAGCTGGTAGAGTTTCAAGAGACTATTAATTGTTCCAGTTAATGAAATATAGATGTCTTATGATTAAATAGTTTAGCTTCAGTGTCAATAAACTAAAAAAAGAAAATTGTGGGACAGTTTCACCCTTCTTGTAGAGATATCTGCTATGGCTTCCAGAAGAAAGTCTGATTTAAATTCATAATCTTAGTCTGGCTTTGGGAGAAATAGTTCAGGGTGGTATTACCATTTGACAGCTTTCAAAATGTGTGACTACTTCCATATGAGGATGCTTCTCATTTTAAATTTGATCTAGTTTTCTGCAATCCCACAATACTGGCAGTTTTGGACAGCTAATATTATATTTCTGGTTGGTATAATCAAAATGCAGTGAAGCTAATATTTGTTTCAACGGTACTTTGAAATAGTTGTAACTGGAAGGAAACTTGGTTTGCCCATTTTCCTGCCTTCAGAGATGTTGGTGTCTTGGTGGGGCTTGAAAGGGGACTGCTATTTTGGCAGCTTCACATTACCCCTTCAGGAGGAGTAACTTTCCAGGAGGAGTAACTTCAAAGCAATTCCAGAGATGAAATTGTTAAACTTTTGTTCAACTTTCCTTTTCTGTTGAGCAGGGAACCAAACACTATATCTACAAAATTCTAATCTGCCTGGTTTTCTTTTATACTTTCCCTTGTGGAAATTAATGGAATTTTGTTGCTGCAGAATCCCTGGCATAGTGGTTTTTATATCTTGTTCTCAGAATTTCTGAATTAGCAAGAGTGAAGATTCTGTTAATTTTCAAACAGCATTTTGAAATTGTGGTTGTGTGAAAATATTCTAATGCAATCTCAACTTCCTCACTCAGAGAATCAGCAGTAAGGGTTCTGCAGCAGAGAATGGTACTGCTAGGGTCCTATATCCTGCCCTGGGTTCAATATTATTCAATATTTTTATTAATAAACTAATACGATTAATGAACCGTTTGCCAGATTCATGGGTTATGAAAAATTGGAAAGTCTAGACAGGATAATAGAATGAGATTGCTGGCTATACACATGCCTTGGAAGAAGTTGGATGTGGTCACTGACAACAAGCTGAACTTATGAATTACAGTTCCTAAACTGAACTGTAGTTTGAGAAAGATTCTCGAACACCAACACAGTTCTGGCTGCATTGGAAGACAGGTACATATCTAAGACATATAAAGTTATTATTCCTCTCTACTCAGTGTTGTTGAGACCACCCTAGGAATATATACAGTGTTTCTGTGTGTGTGTGTGTGTGTGTGTGTGTGTGTGTGTGTGTGTGTGTGTGTATAATAATTTTATGATGTAAATATGATAAAATTCTGTACATTTCCAGAAGAATATCAGCAAGTTAGAAAAGGTTCAGGAGAGACCAGTGAAAAGAGTTGAGAATATGCCCAGTGAGTATAGGCTAAAGAATGGGATGTTTATTCTGAAGAGAAAAGGACTTAGGGCAGACTTCATAGCCATATTTACATACATAAAGGAAAGCTACAGGGAAGACAGTCATCCTTAAGAACCATTATCCATGATTATAGATATTTACACCAAAAATATTAGTTCTAAACTGCAGCTCCCTAGATTTCATTTAAGTATAACAAAAGATTCCACAATGGTAAGATCTATACAACACTGAAACTCATCTATAAAGGCTTAGATTATCTGTGAATTTTCAAGAAAATCTGGACAAGTTTCTCCCATGGATGATTTGATTGGTTTTCTGCACATTGCAAAGGTTTGAAAACTGGATGGATCTTTGTCCAATTCTACAATTCTATTATTTTCTATTCCTCTTGTTCCAAAAATGTTTTTAAAAAATCATGGTGTATTTCTCATTTATACTATTCTCATTTATACTATTCTGATTATTATTATTTTGATCTTTGGATCGTTGTGTAGTTGTACAATTGCTCCATTTCATTGCTACATTATTATTATCTAGTTATCACTGGATTATTATTTTTGATTATCATTGGATTAAAAATGTGTCCCCTCTTCCAATTGGATTGACTGAAGTTTTATACAGCCAACAATTTCAGTAGATGAGTTGATGACATAGTGATATTGTTGAACTAAGTGAGACGGAGCTTTCAGATAGGAGTGGAGGTCGTGAAGGGCTTTTATTATTCTGTGAATGTGGATATAAAATAAAATTAAATGAAGTCTTAAATGTGTTTAATTTTAAATTTGCCATCAGATGCTGGCTGCACAATCTTGCTTTTTGAGATATCATACTGTTACTGCAAGGTTTCAGCTTAGGGTATAAACTGCTGCTACTGTATATCCAAATTGTAGGATAGGTAAAATGTTTACAGTTCATGTTATTATGCTGGATATAAATCTGGGCCATTTCTTGAGTATCCTAGCATGAAACCTGGGAATAGGAGGAGGAGAAGAAGGAGGAGGAGGGGGAAGAAGAAGAAGAAGAAGAAGAAGAAGAAGAAGAAGAAGAAGAAGAAGAAGAAGAAGAAGAAGAAGAAGAAGAAGAAGAAGAAG
>NW_015386225.1:2050042-2093976 GCF_001527695.2 Protobothrops mucrosquamatus | reverse complement strand
CACTTTTTGTTAGGAATTAAACCACACTGCTTCATCAGCCTCTGCTTTTGTTTTGGTTTTGTAAAACAAGTTAGTCTGGCATCAATGTGCTCATTGAAGAAGTCTAATTGCATTTCAGTTCCTTGAAAAAAATGTGGATAAATCTATTTCAAAGCAATGGTTAAAATACTTTCTCCCTAATAGCTATGGGAAACAATAGCTGGCTCGAGGTAAAAGAATTAAAATCATTTGAGAGTGGCCGGTGCCAATTTTTGTGAATGAATGATTAAAGAATGAAAAGTAATTAAGGATGAAGAAAAAAGTAATTCAGTTTCATTTGTAAATGACCCAGAAGAACAGGCATGATTAACCAAGAAATAAAAATCCAAATCATATAATAATCGGTTGGATGAGATCATCATTTGGAACATCAGAAGAAAAAGAAAAAAGCTTTAGTATTGAGAAAGAAAACACTTCCCCTTGTGCAAAGTTTGAAAAGGTAAAGGTTTCCCCTGTCTGGTTGTTTCCAGCTCTAGCAATGCTCATCTCCATTTCTTAGTTGAAGGCATTTCCATGGTCATGTGATCAACATGAGTATACACAGAATGCTTTTACCTTCGTACACAAGTGGTAACTGTTTATCTGCTCGCATACACATGCTTTTTTTTTTTAACTGCTAGGTGGTCAGGAGCTGGGCAAGGACAGGAGCTCACCCTGTCACACAGCACTTGGGTCTTGAACTCAGGCTGTCAGCTTTCCACTGACAAGCTCACCATCTTTAACTGCTGAATCATCAGACCCCCTTGTAAAGTTTTTAGAGTACAGCTTTTCATCCCCTCTCTGCCTGGGATTTGAAATATTCTTCAGCTTTCTTTTTAAAATGTTGAATTTCAAGAGCAGGGCTGCCACAAAAATGCATTTCCCAACCAAGTTAAAATATAGAACCATCTAGCATGTTTTAAACATTTTATTATAAAGGATAGGAAATCATGTCCCCCATTTCTTCAAACAGAGATAAATAAACAGTAAATATGCCTGTAGGTTTGACTTTTTAAAAACCCTCCACTGTTTGCAACTGAGCCCACACAGTAGCAGTCTGGATTTGGCGACTTTAAAAAAAATGCCACTAGTGAGAAGCACCACAATCTCTGGACATAAATGAAGATTGTTGAAATAAGAGAAAAAGCAACCGTTGGCAGGAACCACTGAATATATAAACCACTGAAATATAAACAAATACATAAATACACAACTTAACTTGAAAACTATCCCAATTACAAAGAACACTGTGGTACATCCTTGTTCTTTCATATTTTGTTTTAAAAATGAATGATTTTGTTCCATACACAGAAGAAACATGATTTCCCTGGATTAACAGGAAACTGAGACAATTGTATTAGATACAACAGAAATTATTAATTAAAAATAATTAAAAAGGGCTCATACATTGGTTAAACCCAATGATGTTTTAATTTCAGAGCCATCAGTCATGTACATAATAGAAGAGAATAATTACTGTCTTGAGAAAATGAGAACCTCATTGTATATAGCAGAAAGAAGCATAAAAAGATGAGTTACCAGATCATACAGTTTCTCTATCTAATCCAGGATTATTTATTGTGATAGAAGGTAGCTCAGGTAGGCACTTGTATCACTTAAATTGTTTTATGAACTTTCGGACATAGCAATAGAAATTGCACTTAAACTGCACTTAAACACTGTATAGTGTTTTACAGACCTCTCTAAGTGGTTAACAGAGTCAGCATATTACCCCCAACATTATGGGTCTTTATTTTACCGACCTCAGAAGGATGGAAGGCTGAGTCAACCTTGAGTTGGTCAGGTTCGAACTGTTGGCAGTGGGCAAAGTTAACCTGCAATACTGCATTCAAACCACTGCACCACCACGGCTCTTGAGATACAAGGACAGGATTTAGAAATTCTACATGTTGATATATTGTACCACTGAGCCATAGTCTCTCTCCACTTCACATGAATCTGCTTGAATTAATGGTGGGTGAAAAAAATGTGTTTTTTTTCAACATTCCTGAATGTTTTCAACCAGTTCTCCTTTGCTTTGATGCTTCAGAATTTTTTTCACAGTTTTTTTTTTAAATCCTCATGGGCGGACTTTAACATTTCTGCTCTTATTTATTATACAGTGGCCAAGAAGTGTATAAATGAATGTCCACTATTTCCCTGTACAATCATCTCTCTGGCAATCTGTGACCTCCTTGATATCCTGGGTTTCTATTAAATTTCAGGGGAAAACATTACGAGGCAATTCTCTCCCTGTACTCTTTGAGCAGCAGATAATGGGAAGTCCTGACTTTGAAAAATGGTTGGAAATTTTATCTTTCCCAACGAGAATTCAAGATTCCCCCCCACACACAAAATGAATTTATCTGCAATACATGTTCTTCACTTAGCGTGTTCAAATGATACAAGTTGCTTAGTAACATGAAGTCTGGGTGCAAAATTTCCCATTTAATTTCAGTAAAAAGACCAAATGCATAAATGTCCTAAATTATCATTCTGTATTTTGCTTATCATAAGCCTCTTTATCTTGAGGAAATATTTAAAGGCACATATGTATATATTGCTGAATCAACAAATTAATATAATCTTCCCAAGGGAAAAATGGAATACAGTTAAAAATAAGTAATATCATGTTTATATGTAAATGATCAGCATACATATAAATGATGGACCACAGCTTACTGCCAAAGTCTATGCTTTTCTAAAACCATAAAAATAGAAGTGAGATGAGTTGATGGTTTGATTCAACTTCCAACGTTCCTCAGATATGGTGTTGTATCTAATGTTAGATGTACATTGGAAGCTGAAATATCGATGAAAGACCTTGTAACCTTGGCCAAATATATGAACTAGGTTTCAACACTCATCAGAACGCACATGGAATTTTGATTATGGATGTATTGGAAACAAGTAGAAAACACAATAACCCACAATCTTAGAACTCTCTGAAGCCAAGATTATGTGTACCATCTAGATAATGATCTAGGGAACTAAACTTCAATCCTACTCATTTTAAATAGGAGTCTTGTTTTCCCAAAGCAATTTAATATAACTGCTTTCCATTCTGGGTATTTGAATCCATACCTGCAATCTCTTTCTTCTCTTGTATGCCTTAATTTCCAAGCCACTGTCCAAAGGTGTAAATAAAGGATAGGAAATAACTCATAGTTTTCTGTTGAACTCTGTCAAATGAAGGTTGAATAACAGATGTGAAAATCTAGCCACTTACTAATAACATTTACATGTGTACATGCAAACCAGCAAGACTGATAAAGTAAATCCAGTTAATACATGGTTATGCTCTTTTCATATTTTTTGTATTTGTGTATCCATGTTATAAATCTATGTACAAATATCTTGATTTTGCATTTTTTTAAAAGAGCTGTGCTTTTTATTTTTCTTTATTTTTCATGTGGCATTCATATTGGAATGTCATATGAAGCAAAGTAAAGCTGGAGCAATCAGAAAGAAAAATCCATAATTCCTTTTGTTATCATGCTATCAACCATAGTTGAAATATTTGGAAGAATCCAATTATCTAGATTGCCAAATTTTAGCCTACCCATACAGGTCAACTAACCATTCTTGCATATTGCTCTTATTTTTCTGTCCAACTTGATTCATTGTCTCTTTGAAGGATATTCCATGTTTGAAATGGGTTTAATGAGAAATAACTCCTATATGCCATATTGTTCTGGTATTAAAGAGAAGTTTTCCATCTCAATCACATTTTCTGATGCCAGGTTAAGAGGCCATCGTTGTATTTTAAGGGGCTACAAATAAATAGCAGTTGTGCTTCTACATTGATCTGATACCATTTTCCTGATAGACAAACATCTTCTGCCATCCATTAGACTTTATTTCTGTTTTTTCAAAAGGCCACTTGGTTTGCATGTCTTATATTTTTAAAATTTCTCTTGATCAAAGAAAAAAAAAGAAAAAAAAACAGCAAAAAAGGCTTTGGTTAAAAGATACCAGTTTATTTGTGGCAACTGAACCTTAAGGTTGTCCACTGAATAGCCAAAAAAGCTATTTTATATTATTCATAATCCACAGTTTCACCTGTCCCAGGATTGGACAGCGACTTGTGTTTGATTACTGCAGCCAGCGAAATAAGATCCAAAGACAACTTGGATGTTGGAATCCAATATTTTCAGGGAGTTTCCACCTTTTGCTTGTAAAGATTACATATGGTGTCCTTCAGAAGGCCACTATCTTCTTGGCTCTTTAAAAGTCCAAGGGACGGATCATCATAGTTGTGGACCGTAATGAATAACTTGGACCTTTGAAGTAATGCCATTTGATCCCATTTATTTTTCCATGGTGTTGTCCAGCTGAGTAAAACATCCCGTTGAGATTGGAAGGGCCACAGGCATCAAACCACCAACCTAAAAGCATTAGGAAATAAACAGATTCATTAACTAATGAACCATTATATTTTTGGTTTGCAATATGAAGCTGATGAGCAAATGTATGGTAACTCAGCAGTGAAGCTAGCGATGATGTAAGGGTTCTAGATTTTTTAAGCAAACATGCAAAAATAATTTGAGGCTTGATTAAAAGAACCACACCATTCTTTTTGTATGCTTGGAGGACTGAGGCTGATATTTATAAGTAGACAACCTTCCCAAAGCAAAAGAAAAGAAAAGAAAATCACAAAACCATTTTTAGAGCTAAATATGAGCTGCTCTATAAGCAAAGGAATTTTATAATATATTTTACAATATAGCATATGGATTCTATTCTTGGGGGGAAAACTAGGACAAATATTTCAATAAATACAAATTCTATTTGCTGCCTATTGGCTCTTCTATATTTTGACTCCTTCTCTTTAGCCTTTAAATAAGATCCCATACCAGGTTACAGGTGGCTGGCTTTATGTATATCTAGTAATTTTTGCTGTCTAATTTTCAACCTGGATTTCCAGCTGGTGAATTTCTCCACTAATTATTAAAGCTAAATATCCACAAAAAATTAACTGACCATTTGGTATTATTTGTTAGTCCCTTTTCCAGAATTATTCTCCCACCGTTGGTTAGCTACATATTTCTAAACCAAGAGGTCATAATGTTAGAGAATCAATTATTTTTAGAACTACTAGCCATCGCAAAGGTGATTCTTTCAGTTTTTGTTAAAAAAATCCTTTCCCCATTGGTGGTGGTGGTAAAATTAAATAAATAATAATATAAATAAAAACAACAGCCAAGGCCAGCATTATCATAGATAAATTATATGTTGTGTCTCTTTTTCAGATGCTCCTGTATAAAAGTGAGTTTGGCATCTAAAACAAACATAGAAAAAGAATCCTAAAAGAGTTCTTCAATTTTCATGGTTTCTCCAGGTTATCTCTACCATAGTTGTCTGAAAAAAACATTTAAGACTTTATCAACTAGATATAGTGAATTTAACACCAGATCTAACAGGAACTGTTCTGAGTTAAATTCAAGTTGGAATTTCAATCTACTAGGTCAGTGGTTCTCAACCTTTTTAATGCCGCGACCCCCAACCGGTCGTAAGTCAAGGACTAAACCGGTCGTAAGTCAAGGACTAAACCGGTCGTAAGTCAAGGACTACCCAACCGGTTGTAAGTCGAGGACTTTCCCTGCCCGGGAGCGCCGCGCATGCGTGGTTCCGCCCCCTGCGCCGGCCGAGGCGTAGCTGGCAAGCGGCAGAGATGGAGCAGGCCGACCACCAGCTGGCCCAGCTCAAGGGAGGTAAGGCAGCCGCCGGAAAAGGGGAAAAAAATGGCGGACAGCCTTGCTTGGCGACCTCCGTGAAATGGTCGATCAACCCCAAATGGGGTCGCGACCCATAGGTTGAGAACCACTGATCTAGGTGATGCTATTTTGAAGTTCTCACACTAAACATACAATTGACCCAATTAAGCTGGTTGTGAGGGCACTATGTTTGAATGAAAGACAAACTAGGTAACTTGAGGTTCATTCTCCTACTCTTAATTTAAGAATTCTGTGAATGTTTAGAATAGTACAAATGCTTAGAGCAGTACAATTTAAGAATTCTATGTATGTTTAAAGCAGTGGTTTTTTTTCTTTTGCTTTCTGAAAAGTCCATAAAATATCCTCTGGCTACCCTATTCAATTAATTCAGGTAAATATAATCCTTCCTGTTCTAATGATCTTTGTGGATTTGTATCAACAAAAGATCAATATTAGACATATTGAATTCTTCCTGGCTTTTACCTGACTAAGCATCTATTGGAAGAACAAAACAAAACAAATTTAATCCCAGCAGAATCTATATATTATCAGAAGAGTACTTTCAGTGCTTCCTTTTTTTTGAACATCTATTTTTTTTTATAGCATTTGTGGCCATTTTAAACTTCAGCATAAAAGTTGCATGCAAATTTATTGCCATAAACTATAGCTGTGGATCTTTACATTTGCTTTTTATCATACTTTATAATAGCAAATAAGAAAATCACAATCTATGCTTGTATGTAATATTATAAATGCTAAAATAATATTATGAATAATTAAAATGTTAAGAAAGTGGACTACTCACTATTAAAGTGGACCCTAATCTCTAACCCTAACCCAGCTTTACATCTAGCTTTACCTGTGGAAATATAGGAAATGCATTTAGTCTCAAATTGGCTCCTGATTAATTTTAATCTGGCCTTACAAATGTTATCTCCTAGTTTTATTCAAGCTTAATTCCACTTTTCTTAATTAATATAGAAATATGATTTTCAGATAGCATGATGCTATGCTTTTATCCTACACCACTCTTCATACTCAACTAATTGAGAGCTAATTTTGTCTTTATATACAGTATAGCAAAGCCTTGAATGGTTTCAACATTATCACCATGCGAGCTTATGCAATGAATAAACATAATTGCAGTTCCCAAGTAAGTGTTTAAAAATAAGATTTTGGACATGTTAAGGTTATATTCTAGCATAAATTCTTGTTATCTTACTCTTACTCTTTGCTTTACAGAACAACAAATATTATTTCTGTTTATTTTCTTTCCTGCAGACCCAAAACAAAATGGTTGATATCCCTCCTTTACCAGTTCTCGCTCATAGGCATTTTTGCATGGACAGTTTTTTATGAGATGTTGGTACTAGAACAAGCTATAGCCCATTGGATAATTTCATTGAACCTTTTTATTGTTTGTGTTAACTATTAAAATTATGAGCAACATCTGTTAAGCTGATTTCCAGGATTTTTCAATCAACAGTGAATTTTTTAAGAGTACATGCAAAAAATATCCAATTTCAGTCCTTGGCATTTCTGGTGGAAATAATTCCAGATAACTGATTTTAGACATTTAAGGATCTGGACTCCTAGTGGACAATCACTTAAATATGAGCCAGCAGTGTGCTACAGCTGCCAAAAAAGCCAACACGGTCCTAGGCTGCATTACGAGAGGGATAGATTCAAGATCACATGAAGTGTTAATACTACTTTATAATGCCTTGATAAGACCACACACTTGGAACACTGCATCCAGTTTTGGCCACCATAATATAAAATATGCTGACACTCTAGAAAGAGTGCAGAGAAGAACAACAAAATGATTAGGGGATTGAACGCTAAGACATATGAAGAATGGTTGCAGGAATTGGATATGTTTACTTTAATGAAAAGACTAGTGGTGACATGATAGCAGTGTTCCAATATCTAAGGGCTGCCACAAAGAGGAGGCGCACAACCTATTCTCCAAAGCACCTGATGGCAGGACAAGAAGCAATGGAGGGAAATCAATCAAGGAGAGAACCAACCTGGAAATTTTCTGACAGTTAGAACAATTAATCAGTGGAATGAGTTGCCTCCAGAAGCTGTGGGTGCTGCAACACTGGAGGCTTTTAAGAAGAGATTGAACAACAATTTGTCTGAAATCATACAGGGTTTCCTGCTTGAGCAGAGAGTTGGACCACAGACCTCCAAGGTCCCTTCCAACTCTGTTATTCTGGTGCTTTTGTCAAAATGATGAAATCCACATCATACCACAAGTCATGATGTATATAGGACACTGCATTAAGATGAAGAGAAGAGAAATTTCACCTTCATCCAATTATGGTAAAGGGAAACCAAGAGGCAAAAAGCTGGTCTGTACTGACAAATTGCCTGGATTATTGCCTTAAAAAGTGTCCCCATTTCCCAAAGATTGCTCTTCAGGATGGAAGGGATTGGAAAGGCACACCATTTATTTCTTGAAAATATGCAGTCATCTGAGCTCAAATTCTGTCCTCGGCAGGTTTTTTTGGGTTGTTGTTTAAATATTTGGAGCCAAACTTTTAAGAGGTAAACATGGCCAAATAAATCACTGAGAAACAAACATTTCCAGATTCTCCTCCATTGTGGATGGCACTGAAGAGAAATGAATTCAAACAATCGAAACTAAAATAATTAGATTGTAGGGAATCAGTGTATCATTTTACTAGCAGAGCTTAGTTAGATTATCAAATGGGCAAGGCGGAACCTTGTGGGAATATGCATGCTTGGTAAAATCATAAGTAAGTATTGGTTTTTATTTTTCATGTTTCTAGCTCTGCAAGCTCTACTATTTCACTTCTAATGCTGGGAGATTGGGAGAAGCCCTATGGTTTTTACATAAAACTATCTGATTCTATCAGATTCTATTTGAATTGATGTAATTATAGGAAATAAAAAAATTAAGTCGAGCCGTTTTGAACTCACAAATTAATAACGGAATGACCCTCCTTTTTCTTTCCATTTTCAGCATTCTAGTATTTAAATCCCCCAATTATACAGATAGTCCTCGACTTACAAACCAATTGGGTTGCTGTTTCTGTTGCTAAGCATTTCTGTTGCTAAGCAAGTTAGTTAATTGAGTCATACCCGATTTTATGACCTTTTTGCCATTATTGTGAAGCAAATCACTGCAGTTGTTAAGTGAATCCAGCTTCCCTTTATTGACTTTGCTTGTCAAAAGCTAACTGGGATAGTTGCCAATGGCAATCACATGACCCCGGCACACTGCAATCATTGTAAATACATGCTAGTTGCCAAGCACTCAGATTTTGATAACGTGACTCTGGGGATGCTGTGACGGTTATCATTTTTTCAATGCCATTGTAACTTTGAATTGTTGCTAAACCAATGGTTCTGGGTTGAAGACTACCTGCAAAAGGCTTTCATTATTTACTGCTCATGTCCATTGATAACCTCTTTGAATTTAAGGCATGCAATTCAGTCTTACTCTTCTCTCCCCAATCTCTCTTTCTGTTCATTCAGTCTTCCTTTTTTCTTCTTCCCTCTTCCCTCTACCTCTCACTTTGAGGTAGGGCATTGCAATAGTCATTAAGAATGTGCAATAGAAATTAAAATAATTATTGAACTAAAGCCCCAAAGTGTACTCTTTTTGTGCACCACATCATTATTCCCATTTTCTCCAATCTTTCTTCTGAATAAATTAGAGATGTATGAAATTCTGATGATAATTATTACTATTTCCTTTTGAAGATTTCCAGATTAATTTTGAATTTCAGTTTTGGTGGTGTTGCCATGATAAGTTTAATAACCACACTAACCATGAGATAATAAATTTATGCATGTAGTTTTCAACATCATTTTCTTGATTCAGAGTACTTATCTAATTTTTTTTTGAAGTAAAGTCTCCTTTGAGCTGTGTGACCTTGTAGTTTGTCTTGAAATAATGTGGAACTAAACAGATCCAACTCTGCTAAGCTTTTTGAGTTTAGCCATAATTAAGTGCCCCAACTATCTAAGCTAATTAATAAGTTGAATTGAAAATGCAGTAAGATACTACTTTTCTCCTCATTAATTTTTTATGCCGCCCTTTATAGAAGTGTTATTAGCTAATACACATGGGATGGCATAAAATTATAAATATAACACTGAACAGGTTTTCTTCCTTTCTCTATAGATAAAATCAGCTTTGCATTTTAGGTTTAAGGAATAGTCTATAAAGACAATCAACTTTCCATTCCTCCACAGTTATTTGACACCTGTTTTTAACCCCATCTACCCAAAAAACAATAGATCTCCTATTTCCTATTTGCTTCAATTGTGAATGCAGAAATCTGATCTATTTACTGTCTGTGTTTCTAGACCCATGTTCTAGTGTATGTATGTGTAGGTGGTGGGAGTTTGTGGGAATGGTATTAAAAATAACTGATATCCATCATTTTCATTCACAGCTTTCCTTAATATCAAAACTTTTCCATTCAACTCTCTCTAATGTACAGTTCTGAATATAATTTCCATTAGAAACCTTTAAAGCCAGCGTGCTTCTTCCTGATAACATTTTTTTAAAAAAATATTGCTCAGTCAGATGTTTCAAAATATCAATTTACCCAATGAAATCTATCTCTTTTACACATTTATGCTTTTTTTCTTATGCAGCTTTTAGAAACTTACGTTCTTTCTCAGAAACATCCACATAAGAAAATGACATTTTCTCAAGATTTTTTTTAAATAGAGAAAGAGCATGGTTTATGGACTTCTTTTAGTCTTCTCAATTCAAATGTTTCAAAATCTGGTTCAATGGACCTAATGACACAGAAATCCTTGGTGGATTTTTTTCAGATCCCTCACTTTCACAAGAAAGTAATATGTGGGTGAAAAGTAACCTGTGACATCATGATTTTAATCATTTGAGTTGTGGTGGTGTAGTGGTTAGAATGCAGTATTACAGGCTAATTTGTCTCACTGCCAGGAATTCAGTCCTGACTGACTCAAGGTTGACTCAGCCTTTTGTCTTTCCGAGGTCAGTAAAATGAGGATCCAGATTGTTGGAGGCAATATGCTGACTCTATAAACCACTTAGAGAGGGCTATAAAGCACTGTAAAGCGATATATATATATAAGTCTAATGCTATTGCTATTGCTACCCTTTCAAAAATCCTATTTATGAGACCAAATGTTAAGGTTCATATTGGTGACATTAAAGCTGAAAAAATTTATTTTCTGACCCCCTAAAGGAGAAGGATGTTAGCTGCCAATTTTGTTAAGTTTTAAAGCCAGGTTACTGTGCAAACACAGGATATAATTAGAGTGGTCTGCAGAGGAGGTAAAAAAACAAACAAGTTCATTGCACATCATTAGCAGAATGCTGTCAGATTTTTTTTGACTCCATCAAATAACATTTTTCCCAAACTAAAATGCTTAGATACTGTTATTTTTCTAATTAAAATATAAACTTTAAATTCTGGATTTCCTATCTAGTCTTTGGAGATGATGGACGAATTCATTGAAGAAGCCTTGAATTTATTTCTGCTATGGCTACTTCAGTATCAGGAGGAAAAGAGTCATTGTTTTTAAACACTGGGAATATTAGTAACAACAATTAATCCGTAACTTTAAGGGTTATACTCTTCTGTTTGAATCCACTGGATTATTATTTTAGCCCTCTTTTGCATATTTTACATATTTACAAAACTTTGACCATCTTCACCCCTAAAGTAACACTTCATAACAAAATCTTTGGGGAAGAATTAGTGCCAGATATATTCTGGGATTCTGCTATTTTGATGCAGTTGATCCATATTTGGTAACAAAATTGTACCTTAGGGGCTAATAACCAACAAAAAAGAAAGCAGATCAACTGGTGGTTAACTGTAACAAGAATGTAATCTTGTAGAAATTTAAGACAAAGCTGAACAAGAAAGAAAAAAACTAATCCTCTTTCTTGTTTGTTTGTTTCTTTTTCAGAGTTAAGTCTACATAAGAAGCTCTTGGATCCATTTACACTGCCAAAAGTATGGATTAGTAGGTAGTATCTATTACTAATCTACTTTACAAAATCAATCATACCATGAAAGATTTTGTGAGATTTTTCTTAAGCAGTCAAATTAAACTCTAGAAAGTCCAACACAGGATGGGATGACAGTCTACCTAAATTATGCCTGTAGGAACAATATACTAGACTGTAGATTTTAGAGCTCATGACTGACTACTTTGATTAAGTAGGTTTCCTTTTGTCAGATCTTTGAGGCCATTTATTATTTCTGATGTGAGAGATCCAGTTCACACACGAGTGACTTATATACTCAAGGGAATAAGTAATAGGATGTCTTTTTATGTATATGAATCTTTTCCCATCAATAACTTGTTAATGTTCATTGGTTCTATTCAAATGTAAGTAAGTAATCCACAAAGGATTCTGGGAATATTTTTCTATATAAATGCGAAACATTTCCTATTAAAGATCCCTAACTTACCTCTGAAAAAGAAATATCTACAGGATTCATGTTGTTATGCTCCCTTCTCTCTCTCTCTCTCTCTCTCTCTCTCTGTGTGTGTGTGTGTGTGTGTGTGTGTGTGTGAATGAGAGAGAGAGAGAGAGAGAGAGAGAGAGAGAGAGAGAGAGAAATACACAACACTTTGAAGTTCTATCCCTAATTGCAAGGCAGAATTTAGTCAAAAGGAGATTTAATTTCCCTACAAGAAACTGCTTTATGTCAAATTAAACAAGAAATGCAATGTGTATATGTAATGTTGTTAACCCTGATTATTTTAGTCAGCAGCTCCATTCATATATGCTGTTATTTGCCATATATATTCTGCATTTCTCAGAGAAACTACAGAATTCCATCCAGTCTATCAAAGATAGCTACAGAACGCATGTATATTTTTAATATAATTTATAATGAATGAGCTGTCTACATGGATTGCCAAGACCAACAGAAAGTCTGATAAGGAACTTTACTGTCCAGAATACAATTATTTCTAAGATGAATTGTTTTATTAAGTTATATTCACAACTGGTTTTGGGACCAAGCTATTTCAATACATCTTTCTAAGTCTGATCATTGAGAAGTGTTTAAATTTCTATCTCATAGGAAAATGCATATGGTAAAAATATAAACATACATACTATTCTAACTTAGTTTTTACAATCCAATCAAACTCAATTAATACTCAGTCAGGAACATTTGCACATTTAGGATCCAAAAGATAAATTAACGCTATTCCAAAATTTGCTTTGCAATTTATCAACAGCTATCTTGCCTTGAAAATAAGAAGATTTGGATTTTTTAAAAAATCTTATTCTCAGTATAACTGAGAAATTCTTTTTTACTGCCTCAGTATGTTTTTCAGCTTTTTCACTGGGAGGTGTGAACTATACAGCTACTGATTTTGGTGTTATGTTAATGTTATGTTAATGTTAATTTTAATTTGTATACCGCCCTTCTCCCATAGGACTCAGGGCGGTTCACAGCATATTAAAAAACAAATAATATACACAAAATACAAAATACAGAAATACAAAAATAAAAACCCCAATAAAAGCCGAATTAAAAACCAAATATTGCCAGCTGTGTTTCCGATTAAAATTACTTTTAAAATCATCCCTACCTAAAATCCTTATCTGTTGCATATATTTTATTTATATATATTATCTGTTGCATATATTTTCATCATTCTGACTTTCCCTGGGTGATCAGATTTTCTAGTCTGAAAAAGCCCAAAGAGACAAGTTTATTAGGCTGATTATTTCATTTGATCCCTTAAGTGTGTATTTTTACTCATGGAGTAAAGAAAGCCAAGGGTACAAAATTTAGTAACAGAGAAAGCTTGGGATTTTCCATGTTAAAACCTTACTGAAATCCCTTGAAAAATAAGATCTACAATCATTCAGAAATAGTGTAATCATGTTCTGTTCCTCCCTGTCATTTCACCAAAACATTATGTATGATTCTGTAACTGGATGCTTACCTCCTGTTAGCATAAGAGCACATTTGCACATACAATTGTCATTGTCAGCATCTTTGGTACTAAAGTCAGCACCGTGTAATATCAGACTGCTTTGTTTCCCTGCTGTTCCAGAATGACCCTTGAGATACAGCCTAAGAAAGAAAAAGAGAAGAGGTTAAGAGAGGGGAGATATTATCAAGTACAGTTATTTAAAAACTGACCCTGACTTGGGGCTTCAGAAAACAGACCTAGGAAATTTCAGAAATCCGAGATGTGATTCCCTGGCATGTTGCTAAGTGATTCCCTGGCATGTTGCTAAGAATTTATTTCACTGATTCCTTTCCTTCAAGTGAAATTAGCATGAAGGGCAAGATGGCCTCAACACTCAGTTATTAATAATTATGCTATTTGAAGTATATGAACAATGCAGGTTAATTAAAAAGAGTAAGAAAAAGATATAGAATGACAAATACAAAATCTCAGAAATGATGCTGACTGGATGATGGAATCTTTTCTAGCAGGTAAGCGAAAATATCTTGGATCAGCTTCCTGAAGGAAAGGATTTTTCTAAATACAACAACAGATATTTGCATCTTGCTCCATATAGAATATGGATCAACAATCTCCAGTTCACTTTTTCTTTCCTTCTTAAAATTTGCACTTAAACTCTAGCTGTACGACAAGTTCATCTTTATATAGCAATAAAGAATCAGTTGTGGTGCATTGGAAGTCACCAGTTTCTTTTGCTTGCTTTCATTCAAGATAGTCTATTAGATTAGAATGTCTAATTCTATGGCAATTCCAGGATAGCTTTTCATAGTAGATTTTTCCAATAGATTCTGCTGAAAAATTGTGAGATCTTAGTCCTCTACTCAATTTAGTTTAGAAGAAGATTATTTAGATAATTCTCATTTCAGATAAATATGTCAGATGGCACTGAAAGTAACATATTGCCTATTTATGCTTAAGGGCATGATCCATGATATTTTGACATGTGTCTTTTTAAAGAGCTAAACATTGTTTCTCATGTGTGTGTGTGTGTGTGTGTGTGTGAGAGAGAGAGAGAGAGAGAGAGAGAGAGAGAGAGAGAGAGAGAGAGAGAGAGAGAGAGAGAGAGAGAGAGAGAGAGAGAGAGAGTATGTGTTAGAAAGAATGTGACCAATCAGCTAATTGTGTGATAAAAGCAATTCCAAATGCAGGCTAAAGATAAAATATCTTGGAAAAAATACTGGTTATGAAAACATCTAAACTTTATAAGGCACAGTTAGCAGTGCCAATTAGATACTGTTTTCTAAGGCAATATAAAAATGAGGTTTAGGAGCTATATATTCTAAAGCTTTTTGCCTGACTTTATGCATTTTAAATTAAACATAAACAAACTAAATTGAGATTAAAGCTTTCTAGATTTAGTGGTTTGGACATTGATGGCTTATTTTGGTAAATTATCTTGGTTTCCCCCACCCACCCAAAGAGGAAAATAAATGCCTATGGAATAGTGCTGAGAGAAAAATGACTTTGAGATATGGTATCTCCAAGCTTATTTTAAACTGTCACAGATCGTCAGTACATCACCCAAGCTAGACTTACAGAAGCCGATGTCAGCATAAAAGAATGGAACCTGACTTTTTGACATCAGTTAATCAAATTTGGATAGAATATGCCACTATGAAGGTATTAGATAAAAGTCTAGTGAGTGGTTTGTTTGTTTTTTAAGTTGGGATATGTTAAACTTCCTCAAGTAATTTGGCCATTCTTAGGACCAAATTGGTGAGAATGGTCATAATGATAAGGATCATCAGAACTGTAGGATTATCAGTGTTTGTGGGAGTAGGTCAGTTGTATGTAACTTGATATCATCATCATACAACTGAGCTTGCATTCTTTGTGTAATATTGTCAGCAAGCCATGTATCAGATGTTTATGCAAAGGACACCAAGTTTAGATGATTTCTTGGAAAGATGGAAAACTGGGTGCAAATGGCCTGTGATGCTCAATTTTGTATTTATATTGCAGTGTTGACATTGGCACTCTTTTTATTTAAATAAACCAGTTTCAAAAGATGCTCAAATGGAAAAATGCTGCACGTTATATTTTTAACTAATAGCATCTTTGAAAAACCCCATAATACAAATTCTGAAAGGAGGAGACTATACCAATATGTGAGATTTATATTGCAGTTACTACTTGATGAAATGTTGGCTATTGTATTTCTCTTTCTTAATGAAAATCATTTAAATTAATGCAGCTGCAGGGGAAAAAAGGTTCAAAAAATGGATTGGAGAAGGAGGCTGTTTTTCCTAATGCCATTAAAACAAGAAACCTATTTAGCAGGAATGAAAATGAGTGCTCTCTGAGCTTGGTTGTTTTCTTGTAGATGTTTCATTTCCCAAACTAGATAATACCATCAGTGCTAGTAAGGAATGGGGTTTGCCCTGAGCTATAAATATTCTTTATTGGTAGGAATGAAATTCTTAGAATTTTGGATGGAATATTGGGTGTGTGCATTGTTCAGTTTCAGATCTTCTGACTCTTGATGTTGATTAATTGATTCTATGATATCAGGAGGTTGTTGACTCTTAGCAATCATATAGATAGATTTTTCTCCATGATGATCTGTTCTTAACCTAGTCCTTCAGCTCTTCCAGTAGTGAAGCCCCATCACCACTATAACTGAGTCCATCCGTCTTGCTGCGGGTTATCCTTCTCTTTCCTTCTATCTTTCCCAGCATTACAGCCTTCTTTGGAGAGCTACGTCTTTGCATAATGTGTCTAAAGTAGAATAAATTGTGCCTTGACTGAGAACTCTGGGTTTATTTGTTCAATGATCCATTTATTTGCTTTCTTGGTTGCCCGTGGTATTCTCAAGAGTCTTCTCCAGCACCAAAGTTCAAAAATTTGGATGTAAAATCCACTAAAAATGATGAATTTTTGCTTGGTGTCAGCTCCACTAGCTAGAGGAAAATGAGGAAATCATCTCCACAGGAGGGCTAAAAAAAGTTCTGTTGAGTTTGGCTGTAATAACAAAATTGTGCAAGGCTGATTGTATTATTCCTCCTCCTTAATTCCAGTGAATCAAGCAGGCATTTGCTGCAGCAATATCCAATGTTATATTGTTTCCTGGACTTTTTGCCTAATAGTGGTTCATGCATATTCCCATAAAGGTCATCTATTTTACTTTCTATTCTTGGAATATATTCCTATATATTGTATACTTACATCCCTATTGTTTCATATTCCCACAAACTGTATTTGCACAAAACAAATGCTACTGTCAAGTCCCAGGGAAATCAGAAAATCCAAGCAGTTCAAATGAGCACAAAGATTTATTACAAGCTTAAGCTCTCTACAAGAATTTGAACTACTAATGGCCAAAGCAAACTGGCAGTAGGTAAGAGTCAAAGGAATTCAAGGTGGGCAGGACTTAGATCTCTTGTGGGTGCAAAGGAACTCATGTCTAATGATGTGTTTGACCCTTCCCTCCGGCTTTTTCTGGTCATCTCCTACATCTAATTTGTGAACTAATAGTAGTGATACTTCTGTCTCCATTTCATACAACATCAATGTTATCTCCAACACCACATTTTAGTCTTCCCCTAACCAAAATAATGAGGATAATGAAGAATGCTGGGATACAATACAAAATACTATGACAAATGATTGAGATTTCTTGAAAATAAAAGCAATGGATGGAGTAAAGCATTGGTTGAAGCAGGACCAAAGCTGAACTAGATCATCAGTTGTATAAATAGTTATAGCCACTACATTTTTACTAGAAGTAAATGAGATAAATTTATTAAGAACAAAGGTATTGCTAGCTACTATCAAAGGATAGAATATATATATTATCTCCAGTAGCAGAAGCATTATACCTCTTAGTGTCATTTGCTGTAAAAATATGTTTGCTTATGGTATTTTCTTCTGCTTTATAGGCATTTTCTAGGTGGCTAACGTAGCTATTCGAGTTTCTCTATTGAGTACCACATTCATTTATTACTCTATTTCTCTCCTGCCAGATCAAGACTTACATTATTTTAGGTAACAAAGAACAAGGACTATAAGTATAAATTAGTTTTAAAAATCTAGAATAAATACAATTATATTAAAGCAAACATGAACTGATCAAAGTCCAAACAATGCAAGGATCTCATCTTCATTAACTTCTGGAATATTAGGAGGAATGAAGCTAGTGTTCATTCTATGGGTAGATATTCCACAAGGATGAATTAGCAACTGAGCATGTAAAATATAGATTTCATCTTTGTTGTCTTACTTGTATACAGAATGTATATGAATCTCTATTTTTTGCACAGTGTAAACTAAAATGCTATCATTCTCACTGATGCAATATATGCGGAATAATACATAGTTTGAAGCCAATTCTTCTCTTCTGCTAACAGAACTTCTATCACAGCTTAAAATGGGAGAAATAATTCCAACTATGTATGCAACAGGTTCTGAAAACCTACTTTAAAACACATCTTGAGGATTGAGGATCCTAAGGGACTGAGTAGAGGCTTCTATTTTTATGATGTTGTATTCCATTGAACATTGAGGATCAAAACCCCAGCATCAGTTTTGAGTGAGAAAGGGGTCAGAGGATTTTTGAACTTCAAATGGAAGTCAAACCCCTAGGTATTATCAGAAAATGGAACATATGTTAGCATCTAGATGAGAATTCTTTTTGCAATTCTGCTAATGTTACACATAAATAAGTCTGCCTCTCTGTGTTTCTAAAATGAACTGTGTTATATCTGAGATTACATATTTGAAGGCTCTGCAAAATCTAGGAAGTCTATGTAAGTCTCTGAATTGACTTTAAATGATTCCAAAAAGCACAGTTTGATACCTTGCATTCAAATATTTTGTTTATGAGATGAATTAGTTCCAATTCTTTGGAGTCAAGTTGTCTATTAAGGTTCACACATCCCTAGTATTATTTACCATAATATTAAGTTATATTTGCCTTCCATCGAACAATTGCCTGCAATATTTTATGAACTATTCATTAAGCCCTTTTATTAATAAAAATAACTAAAACCTAATAAATGCATTAATATTGTATACATACAACCAAGATAGGTAGACGGGGTTTTAAAAGCATTGCTAAAAGAAATTGTGACCTTCTCATATACTGTTTACATTATTGAGATTTTCCATCCTAAGAAGATCATGTGCTTTACAATAACTTCTCTCTGGACCATCACACATTTTGGTTTTGATTTCTCTAGTGTTAATGATTTAATAACCTCTTTCAAATTATGCTCCAGAAATTGGCTGCAGTGCAGATGGAATGTTTTGAAATTATGGCTGCCAGCAGGCTGAATGAAGTATAAAGGAGAAGTAAATGAGTTTAATGTGAAATGACAAAGAGACAAAACATGTTGTTGCTACTTGTGCATTTCAAGATTTGACAGCATCTACTTCAAGAACTGGGTTACTGTGTGTATGTGCCAACATCCCAAAAGGAAAAAAAGGACTATCGTTCATTCTCCTTTGCCATTTTCATTGCCTACTTTATGCAAAAGCAGAGTTCAATGGTGTATGCAATCTGGTTAATAGATTAGGGTTTTTTTTATCAGCTATTACACACTCCATCATGACAATCTGAAATACTCTATCAGAAATGATGAATGTAAGCATTGAATACATAAAATAAGGAAATCCAAATATAGCCTTAATGGCAAAAATAATTATGTCTTTCTTTTAGAGAGAGCAAAATTGGAGAAAATGCAGCAATGGCCAAACTAACAGCATATAGTATATTCATAGGTAAAAGTTTCCCTTGTTCAGTCATGTTCAATTCTAGGAAGCAGGGCTCATTTCTGTTTCTTAGCCAAGGGAGCCAGCATTGTCCAAAGACATTTCCATGGTCACATGGCCATCATGACTATACACTGAAGCACATGGAATGGTGTTACCTTCCCACCAAAGTGGTACCTATTTATCTACTCCCATTTGCATGTTTTCGAACTGCTAGGTGTGCAGGACCTGGAGCAAGTAATAGGAATTCACCCTGTTGTACAGCACTCAGGTCTTGAACCTGGGCTATCAGCTTTCCAGCTGACAAGCTCAGTATCTTTAACTGCTGAGCCATCGTGCCCCCTTTAGTATATTCACAATGGCAACATAACTAAATTCACACAGGAATGGCTTACTTATATATGACACATTACCCTGTGAATTAAGACATTTAGAATGTTTCATTTTGAAAACACACATTGTCCCACTAAACAGTAAACATGACCTAGTTTGGTAATGAGACATCTGCAACAAGGCAACCATGTTCAGGGAGCACCAAGGAACCCACAGTTCAACCCTGGCTGCAAATATTCTCTTCTATCAGTTTTTATTCCTTTTTTATTCAGAGATGGAATAAGCTTCATTAGATGTTGATTCATATTTTATCATTAAACATTTAACAATTAGGCAGCATATACAGTGGTGGGATTCAGCTGGTTCGCACCACTTTGGCAGAACCGGTAGCTAATTTTTTGTTGCCCATTCCTAGAATGGACTTCCGGAAGCGGCATCCACACAGAGAACCGGTTGTTCACATATTTGAATCCCACCACATATTCTTTCCAACGCCAAAGCAATTTTACCAAGACATATTAATAATAGAGATGAGAGGAATTTTCAATTAAGCAACAACAAAATGAAGGCCATCTTGTTCTTGGGGCTGGGGGAGCTTGTTACAGAGGGCGGACATTGCTACAGAGAGGATCACCTATGAGGTCCTAAGTGACAATTTTATTTAATTTAAGAAATTCAGGACATGCCAACTCAGATGTTTTGCAAGCAGTACCTCAAGCAATAAGACCCTATTCCATCTATATGTATCCATCCATGATTATATATAAAGCAATGTTCGTTCATGTGAAAAATAGAGGTTGTGTCGATCTAGCTCTAGTGTCCATGATTTGTGCAGACTATAATTTAAATTATGAAAGAGCATCAAAACATGTAAGGTACACATCTAATCACCCTAACCAAGCTATAGGATATTCATATATGATTTTTAAAAATGTAAGGAATGCTAATTATCATTGTTTATCACTTTTCAATCCAGGATCGTATTTCCTTAACCAGCAGTGAACTTCCAAGATTTAGTTAATCAGGGCAGGACAATCAAGACATGTACTGTTCCTGGAAATGTTTATAGCTATTTGAAACAAATAAATATTGCCTTGGAATCCTTCTGCTTTCTAAGGACATTGTGGTTTTTAAAAAAAGTGCCAGGATGAATTATGTGACACTAAGACCCCTGTTAGAAAAACACAAACAGCCTGTTAAACATATTTCTGCTCCCATGGCGTCAGTTGTGGCGACAGAGCCAGATATGAGTGAAAGGTTCACTCACTGTCATCTATTTATACTCCAGGCTCTTAGATGGTGCCACACTGACCGGGTCAGAAGGGCTCAGCCTGAGTCCAGAATGCTATTTCTTCTCTTAGATATCAGGAAAACAAGCCTATAAAAACCTGCAGTTCAAAATTATGATTTCCCAATTGAAACAGAATTAACAAATAGGTAGGTAGGAATTGTTACTGCTGTTAAATTGAAGGATGAGATATTTTTCGGGAAAGGGGAATAAAGAATGCTTTGATTCTGCCCATTTTGTGGATTTCTTTTAATCATCACAAGGGCTGGGCATGAAACAAAAAAGACACAATTTTCTTCTGATCTCACAACACAACAGCCTCATTTGGATATTCTGTTGGAAATATCTGAGTTGGTTAAATTCCGAATGAAGGAAAACATACGTGTCCCAGGATAATGTTGCAGGATCTAATTTAGGTCGGTTAAATTCCAATTGCCTCTCCCAAAAACATCTCTTAAAACTGTTTCAATCTTCTTCCAAAGGAGATATACTGCTTTAATGAATCAACTTGTTTCAACACAAAAAAATGGGATTTCAAAACAAATGTGTTCAGAAGAAAACGTATCTCAGAAATTTGAGCAAGGGAACTTAAACTTTCATAGGTAGATGCAGTCCAGAGATTTCTTTGCCTCCATAATCAAAGTTTTTCTCCTTAGAGGAAAAAAAGAGGAGACAGGGCTACCCAGAGCTACCATGTCAAACTCAATAACCAAACATCTTAAGCAGCAGGTAGCAGCAACTAATCAGCTATCCATACTGATATTGGTAGTGCCAGACCAATAGTCCACAAAACTCCGTTCTTTTCCACAAACACAAAAAATCCACACAGAAGGCATTCTCATCAGACTGAACAGTACTGGACTAGACAAAGTATCAATACAATCAGGTAATGACTAATTTCAGAATGGCTGCATAATATTCACAATGCTGAAGCATACTCAGCATCCATCACTGTAGCCAAAGTGATGAAGGCAGTATTGTGTCATTGCAATGCAGACTCACTGCAGCTGCTTCACATAGGCGTAACTGCTTCTTACTGCCTATTTTCCCTTATATTTTTCTCAATCACTCTATTTTACAAGTGATCCATATGCATTTTGCTTGGAGAATCAATAGACAACTTTATATTTTGGCTGAGGCAATTAAGTCAAAGAGATCTTTAATGTGAAAAACTGTTTTGGCCAAACTATTTTGAGACAAACACATAAGAAAAATCAAAATTAAACTTAAGCCATTCCTGAAACAAATTTATCTGTATGATTGCAAATCCTTCTCTCCCTCTTCCTCGATTTCCCAATAAATCTATCTGAGGATTCAGTCTGGCCAATGGAATAACAAATGTGTATTTGTCTATGATCTAAAACTGTATCAATCTTTATACCACAAACTTATATAGATTCATAGACATATCATACTCTATATTTCCTGTGCAGAAACGTAAAAGACTATATCCATCCAATACAAACATCCACCCCATGTAATTGAGCAAATGCCATATATTATCAAACATTTTGGTGAGCTCTTGGATACTTTGTATACTTTAGTTGAGATCTTGACTTCCCAGAAAAAAAAAACACTTCATAATTGTATGGTTTTGAAAAGTGAGGATATTTCTTAATGTACATGTGTTCAGCATTACTGCACCAAATCAGAGATTCTTAGACTAATAAGATGTAGTAGAGAGAAAGAAATACAAACAGCATAGAGAATAAACAGAACATTCTGAAGTCACCAGTTGGGAGTGATCCAGACTGAATCCAAACTTTCTATAGGGTGTTACAGAACAGTATGAAAGATGATTTTCCATATTTTTTCAGATGCAATGGATTAGTTTGTAGACTCTGAATTCTTACATCAGTGATTGTAATGAAATGTTGGAACGGTGTTCTTTATCCAGTGAGGAGACTCCAGTGCAAAAAAAGCACTCAAGATATATTTTTTTCCTATCTCCCACAGCCCTATTTCATTTTGTTTTATTTTGTTTTCATCTTTCTATTTTAGTATTCTTTGAACAAATGCCCAAACTAACTTGGAAACCAGTTGCTTGGATGGCTATTTTTGTTCCTGATAGAAATGGTGGTGTTTGAATTACATTTGCTGTGCAACCTGGTTGTATTTGTGCCTTTGTTAACAGAAAATTGGATGCAGAACCATTATTGTAATTAATCATTTCATCATCATGGAAAAAGCTTTCATTTGGCTGGGTGACTGCACACAAATAGGCCATTCCTCCTGAGAGATATTCAGAATAAAACAGCTGAAAACCAATGGAACTCAAAGAGGAGAAACAAACATTGGTAAAATATAAGGCAATAATAGAGTCTAATCTATGGTATTGACCTTCTGTCCTTAGTTCTTCACCATCTTCTGTAGCCTTCTATGTTTGGCAAGGGGAATAAAGGCTTATTCATATGCCAGTAACCATTTCCTATAGTAGTGTCTTGAAAACCATCATTGGTATATTAATAAAATGAAAAGAGCTAACTGGCTAAAAGTCAACTTCCCAAGACAAATCAATTTGCATATTGCTAAGGGTTTCATAGACATTCATAGACATTCCCTCTCTTTCTGTTCCTGCTATGTACATATTTGAATATATAAATGCATGGTTACGATTGCATCCTGAGTATGTGTGTATTCTGAATATTTATATTTTTCACTGATTTGTTGGCTTGTGTGGTAGTCTTTAGATTAGAGGTTCTCACTTGCAGGGAAAGATGTGTATTTGCTAGGGGTAAAACTAAACTTTGATTGTCCCAAGGCTGTTTTATTCAAAAGGCAACTGGACTTTCTTGTTTTTTCCTTGAAGATGTTTTGCTTCTTCGGTTTTGACTGAATAGTGGAGAATGGAAGGATTTATATTTCTTGTAGTCATCTAGTCATTAGTACTCTTTCTGAGAGTCATTGAAGCCATTTGGAGGGTTATCTGTGCCCTCAGGATCACCTGAATAGTGCAAATGGCTGTGGAATCTTCTTGGAACTGCTGACAGACTGTGTTGTAAACAAGAGCTAAGACTAGACTTTGGTTGTACTTATGGCATACTTGATACAATGTATCAGTCTCACCAATAGTGACTTTAATGTTAGCAGAGATGCTGCAATATCTATGGAAAAACCTTGTGGAAATCACAGATTACATCTTGAAATGTATAATGAATGTTTGTAGTGACAGTTGCTGTGAGTTGAAAATGGATGTGAAAGTAAGTGAATTTTAGTAGTGGCTAAAACTGAAATAATTTGTAATGAACGTTAGATAGTGGGATACAACAAGATGTATGGATCTGAAAACAAGTATATTAAAGACCAAGGCAATTGTGTTTGAGAGAGAAAATGGGCCAAATGATTGCAAGCTATACAACGATGAAAGAAGGGTAGGTATATAAATCTGCATACTTTGATAAAAAAATAAAATTGAGGAAATGGATACAGAGATGTTATGATGTATAAATGGTGTTTGGGAAATGATCGTGAGTATGTTATGAGGTATAATATTTGTCAAAATAAACAAAACCAGCTGTATAAATGTGCATGCTTCTGCCTCTTTGATACATAGACATGAGAGCTAAATATTCTGGAAGAAACATGGAAATAAGTTAGGAAACCTGCATAGTAAATGGAGAGACAGCCAAGAAAGAATAGGTGCTGAATAATAATAAAGTGGGTGACCAGTAAAAAGACATGCCTTGAGGTGGTCTGGTCATATAATGAATAAACGTTGTAAATTGTAAAACCAAAATATGAAGGAAGAATGAATGGATTCAGAGGCTGAGGAAAACAAAGAAATTTGTGGTTGGTTAGATTTCAATAAATGAGAAAAGGAACAGAGACTTTCAAAGAGTGTAAAGCAAGGTATGAAGTCATACATGGATATAATAGAAGCACAAATAGTTTCTAGGATTAGAAAATATATGAAGAGCAACTATGTTTGTGTAAACCTGATTTAGGTATAGTTCCATTTATTTTTCTTATCTTGTGCCTTAATTACTTTAACCCACTAGTTTTTACTTCATTTTTTGTATTATTCCTAATATTTCTTGCCCTGAATTAGTGTGATAGGTATGTGTGGATTGGAATCATATTGAGTTGCACTTCTGATTATCTAAAATTTCCCTGAGTCTGATTTGATCTTGTAGGAACATATGATATTGCATTTCAGTGATGAATGGCAACAACTTTCCATAACAAGATGCCCATAGAAATCCACATTCATAAAGGGAAACTGCAATTGGCATGAAAATTACACCTTGTGTTACTAAAAGGCATATGCCACCATCACATCTTTTTTTCTAACTTCAAGCTGTGATATACATTGAATAAAGGAATAAAGCCAATATTTGAAATCAAAGAGTTGTGTGCTTGAACTCAATATGGCAGTGATAGAACTTGAAATCTTCTCTATATTAGATAAGGTGTTTGAGTGTTAAACTGTGAATAAGTCTTTCCTTGGACCTGCCTCCTTCTAATCATGACAAAATTTAACAAGACCAGGAATATTGTCTGCTATTGAGGGCTGCAGTACTTCTATCTTTGTTTGCGGCACACCTACTCTTAATCACCGAAAGTCATCCATAACTTTGAAATTATATTAAATAATAAACTGGGCTGAAAGAAAACATAAACCAGTATGCAAAAACTATTAAACTCTGTGGTCCAATAAGATGCAGAACTTGGCCAGAGTAAGAACTGAGAACTCTGACTATCTTTATTAGATCACTATCTTTTAAATGAAAAATAATAACTTAACCTTTATTTATGCTCTCAATCTGCTAGTTCCATCTTGGGAAAATGTTCATTTTCAGGGTTTTATGCGATACCACAGAGGTTTTTTCATGATCAAAACACCCCAACAGTATTTTCCTGCTGTTTGCAAAATGTGCATTCCTTTGAGCCAAGTTTGAATAGCTAGCTTAGTCGAACCTTAAGCCAAATCTGTACATTTTGTACTGCTCTTGGTGTTTTTGGAATCACAACAGCTATCCCCAACTCTATCTTCATCTCCCCTACACCTTTAATTAGTAACTGTTGCTGTAAAACTGAGAAGATGCTGTGACTGCATCTTTCTTCTGTTTCTTCCTTTATTTTATAATTGGAAATGCTGTAGTGTAGGGAAGAAAATGCCAGGAGCACTGACAAATATATTTCACTAGCTATCCTTGTATGTCCAATCTTTTGGAAATAATTGTTTCAAATACTAAGGGAAAAAGAGAAAGGAATAGGGTGGAAGATGGAAATGAGAGAGAAGAATAAACACTAGACAAACAGAAAGTTAAATACACACTGAGAAATTAAACTTAAAATCAAACCAAGAAGAATTGAGAACCTTAAGTTGAGAAGGGAGTATAATATTAAAGGTCTTCAACTTTATTTCTGGAAAATTAGAACAATTATTCAATGGAACAACTTGCCTCCAGAAGTTGTAGATGCTCCAAATACTTTTTAAGAAAAGATTGGACAACCATTTGTCTGAAATGGTATACGGTTTCCTGCTTGAGCAGGGGGTGGACTAGAAGACCTCCAAGGTCCCTTCCAACTCTGCTATTTTCTTATTTACTAAATATAGACATACACATCTAGTCTACTAGTCTTTCTAGCATAGTACAACCTCTAAACATATTTCTTAATTAATACAAATAAAGTATCACAAGAGTATTTTACGCTCAGTAATCTAAGAACATTTACTGATTGCAAAGAAAAAATGATTCAAAATGCACTCTAAGAAATATAATTAGAAAGCTAGAGACATAACATGGGAATATGCTGTTAAAGGAATGCATGCAAATGGATATATTCTCCCAATAGGTCCATATGAGCATCTTATTTGTTTACCCGGATGTACATGAACACAATCAGAATAAACAATACTGAATAGTGTGAATTAGGCTAGGGAGATTCATATAAGATCTCATACTCCAACTACTGAAAGCAAAATTCAAGTTTTACTTTCATGATTCCAGGAGGTTTCCAACTGGTCAGTTCCATTCATATTTAAAAAGGCACTCATAAAAGTAAAATCACATCTGCACTCACCTGTAATTCTGTTTTTCATTTCCTATGTAAAATCTGTCATATTGTGAATAAGCCCGACTTCCTTCCCAATCCATTAGTTCGATTCTTAGAGAGTAATGTTTTTGACTGGTGGTTATTGCAAAGATGAATTCATTGCCCAGCCAATATTCACCAGAGGGACTACCAAAACCCTAGGGAAAAAAAATGAAGAAGTGAGTTTCATCATCCTTGCTTATATTTGTGCAACATACACCATAGAAATTTTCATTTGACACTAAATGTTCACAGCCTTCTTCAATCTGCTTAGTTCTTATTGCATGTATTACAACTTACATCATTCCAGCCACAGAAAAGTAATTGGAAATGCAAGGACAGACGCTGACTGTCACTTTTGGGAAAATCAACCTTCATAAGTATGTAATAATCCTTCTAAACACATGTGCAAAATGTTCTTGATGTCTTAAATTGTTGATTTATAATATACGCCAATTCTGTTTTGATAATTTGATGAAGATCATGACAATGACCATGTTTTTCTTTGCTCTTTTGGTTAGATACAGACATTGTAAGTAATTGCTAAGAAAAAAAAGGAAGAAGGACTACTGATGGAGACATTCTTTTTCCTAACTAATCTTCTTTTTAAATGTTTTCTCAAAGATATATTTGTTGCCCAATAATTAAAAGATATCATACAGTATCCAGAGTGCATTTTCAAGCTTTAGTCCCTAAGACATTAATGATGTAATTTAATCACAACTAACAAGTCTCAATCATTTTAAGAAAAGCAAATTGCAGCTTACCTCCTTGATCTGGATGTTATTTAAAAATGTAAAAATAAATGACAGAAATACCTAGAAATATGACAGAAGAATTGTCTGGTAGATGATATGATCCTTCATTTCAACTTATATCTTGTGCCTCATTGTTGAATTGGAATGACAAAGCTGTTAAAGATGCTAAATATCTTGGAAGAAAGATATCTCATTGGATGTGTTTTTAGGAATTAGAGCGTAGGAAAATTTAATATTTATATACCATATTTCTTTTCTTCATCACAGAAGGAAAAAAAACTTGCTGTCTTGGTAGCACAATATCACATAATATCTCATAATCATGATTGTTTTAATAGAAGTTCCAATCTAAAGCAAATAAGAACCAGATAGTAAACTGAAAGGCTAATCTTTGATTCAGCTGCTTTGCAGGAACTGTTTAGGGCCAATCAAGCATCTCCTTGTTAACAAAATCAGAATCAAAATAACTCAAACAACAAGAAAACTAGGGACATGGGTCACCAATAGAAATAATCCAGCATTATTTCAGCAGCGTCAGGACTAACATTTTGCAGAGTTGATGTTAACAATGGAAAGAAAATGCTGTGAAGGGTACAAAAGTGTTTTATTAAATCTGGCAAAATGTGTAAGGATATCTTTTTTGAACCACGTTCCTCCAGTACCATTAAACAGTTCTCTCTCTTACTTCATTTTCCTCATCTGATAGTGTTCATAGGAAGCTCTGAGGTTTTTAATGGAAAAGAAAATGAAATCGAAACCAGATATAGCATATCTTATGGATATGTTTCAAAACCATTGAATGAAACCACTAATAAGTCAGTCCTAACCTCTCACCCCTACCTCAGGAAAGCCTATCTTCTGAGAATAAGTAAGAGGACCCTCAAGCTTTAGATGGAAATGATAGAACTGCTTTTTGGAGGGGGAAAATAAGTTGATATATTATGGGGCATTAATTCCTTAATTCACCATTAATATCCCACTTTTAAAAAGTTATTTCAAACAGGTCCAACTGTAACTATTTTTATAAAGAAATTATAGAGGAGGAGGAGGAGGAGGAGGAGGAGGAGGAGGAGGAGGTGGTGGTGGTGGTGGTGGAGAAGAATATCCACACAATCAAATAGCCCAAAATAAAGATATGGAAACACACACAGATATTAATCATAAAAAGTCTTGTAGAATAAAAACAATATAGACTAAAAACCTTAACTCACTTTTTCAGGCACATTACTTCCTTAAGAAATAGAAGAAGAGATAGAGGAGATAATTTGGCTGATAGTTTCATCTTCCTTGCATCAGAAGACAACCCTGCATTGCAACATAGCACTGACTGATTGGATTCTTTTACTGCCCCAGTTGTGTGAGGGTCAGTTTTCCAAGAACTTACAGCTAACTGTTAGCCCAACCCCTTGTCACCTCTGCACAGCTAGTCCTACAAAGAAGGAAGCCACAAGTGAAATCTACTTTGATTCTGCACTCTCTGGAAAAGAAGAGCAACAAAGATGATTATGAGGCTGGAGGCCAAACAGTTGCAGAAATTGGGTATGTCTAGTCTAGTGAAATGAAGGACTAGAGTTGATATGATAGCAATGTTCCAATATTTGAGGGGCTACCACAAAGAAGTGGTGCTCAACCTATTTTCCAAAGCACCAAAAGGCAAGACAAGAAGCTATGGGTAGAAACTAATCAAGGAGAGAAGCAACCTAGAACTAAAGAGAAATTTCTTGACAGTGAGAATAATTAACCCATGGAACAGCTTGCATTCAGAAGTTGTGGGTGCTCCATCACTGGAGACTTCTAAGAAGACACTGGACAGTCATTTGTCTGAAATGGTATAGGATCTCCTGCTTGAGCAGGGGGTTGGACTAGAAGACTTTTAAGGTCCCTTCCAACTCTGTTATTCTGTTCTGTTGTTTTTCAGCAGTCAAAAACAGAAGGATTCATATAAAGCAGAGATTTGGCAACATTTATCATTTTGAAAGTAACACTCCCCAAAGTAAGCAGGTCCAAGATAAACAAGTAGATAAAACACAGACAAAACAAACAAGCCAAAACCCCAGACTCAGTTTGAACTCGTACATATTTAATTAATATTATATGCTGTTATTTAACATTAACATGATAACTTCCTATGTATTGAGTAACTTTTTTCTTCTGTTATATATTAAATAGGAGATGTAACTTTTTAGGGTGCTGGATAAGGAGTTTAGAGAGGTAAAGTAAATTTGTAGATACAACTGCTGTGAAGAATATATATATATATTCTTTCTTTTCTATTTTTCAACCTTTTTTCTTGCACTTTTTGCTTTTATCTTATTTCTTTTTTCTTCCTTACTTTATATTAATTTGCAATAATTTTTATTTCCTCTTTAAAGTTTTAATAAAAAGTTCTAATAAAAATTATAATTATGTAAAGAAAAGGGGGCAGGGCATTGATCACACTATTAAATCCATCATTTTGATTTTTTAACACTCCCCCCTACCCCTCTTGCAGATAACCTTGGAAACAGGATTGTTGTCAGATGGAATTTAAATACAGTGATAAATGCCTTATAAATCATCAAATTCTTAGAAGTCCCAGCTTTTCTGACAGTGTAATGTCTGTATCAGTAATAAAGAATGATACACACCTACAAATTTATTCTTGTTCTATACAAGAATATAAAGATTTGAGGCAGATTTGGGATGCCTTGTGACCTGGATCTAGTTAAATGTAGTAAACTGATTCTTGCATTTCATCAGTAATCCAACAAAGTTTATACCAAATGTAATGGAAAAGGGATAACCATATTAATCAGCTAACTTTTTTTTTTTTGCAGAGTACAACTCTTTTCTCCTTTCTGATTAGGGGAGGCCATCATGTGGGGTGATTTAAAACACATTTCTGTGGTCCAGTTAAAATGCCGAAGGGCAGGCAATCAAAAGATATATAACCACATGTCAACACAATTTCCAAAACAGATGTTATCCAGCAACATTTACAGAGGGAGAATATGATTCTAGATAGGACTATGTGCTCTAAGCAGAGCAAGCTTGGGCTAAGGAAGGCTATTAAACTATAAATGCAGTAGCAAAAAGGAAACTATAAAATAATTAAACACAAATGTACATGGTGACTTTAGGTTCCCTGTAAGAGGTAGGCAGAAAGGAACTACAATGTTTACATTTCTGATAAATGTAAATTTATCAGAAATGTAAGCATTCTGATAAATTTCTGATAAATCCTTTCTGAAAAGGATTTGTTCAGTGTGCATTTTAATGCTGCTTTGCCCAATTTACATTCTATAAATTTATACAGAAATATAAATTAAGGAACATGCCATTTATCTGTAGCTTTTAAGATGCAATTTGCTCCTGGAAAACATATGTGATACAGTAAAGCATGCAAACTAACAAAAGAAAAGGCACATTATATTAGGAGGAAATAATTGAATGTGTGTATGACAGTCCAAAACAATAAGGTAATGGTCACAATATCCAATCAAAGTTCTGCCTGTTTCTTTTTAAATTTCATTATGTGTGTGAGATACATCTAAAAACAGTCAGAGCTTCAAATATAATGCTGAGGCCTCCATCTTGACTTTTTTTTTATTATATCCTGTGGACCCCTCTTTATGAGGGAACTGCAGCCAGAAAATCACATGCTGGGCGAAAAGACACCAAACTGCACTAAATTACAGAGAACTCTTTGCTGGGATTATACATGCTGGGCAAATTGCATGGAAAATTACAATTATTGAGGAGATTTCCCTCTCCCCCTCTCTTTCATGTCATTTAAAAAGATCACAAATTGAAAAAGGGACAACATGAACTGGGGAAAAAAGTAAAAGAGTGACAGCTATTCTTACCCTGCCTCTGAATTATGGTTTCTAATCTTAGAAACTGCAGATGTTGCGTCAAGGCCGTTCATTCTAGTTCTGAACATGGAGGAAAAGGATGTTTTGTGGTTGATGAATATTATCAGTCTCTCCAAGCAGCTGACCACTATTACTATTACAATTCCTATTTGTCCTGTCTGTTTTTCACTAATATCAATGGGAGTGGAGATAATTGTTTTTATTCATGTCAGAAGCATCAGTTAATATAAGGTATATTATATGATATAAAATACTATATACACACACACACATACATACATATAAATTAATCAGATAGCAACATTAATTGTGTTCTTTTGCACTGGCATGAGGTCCTCAAGTATATACTGATCAGGACACAAAGGGCAGGTATACATATGTGTTGTTGTCTGCATGTCACCACAATCGCAAAGAGCCAAAGCCCCATTTGTTCAGAGTGTCTTTGGATCTTGTTGTACCCATCCACAGTCTATTCAACAATTTCCCAGTTTTCATCAGACCCCGGCACCAGCTCTTCCTTTGATTCCATCCAGTGTTGGTTCTTTGTAGCTATCCATAGAGTGAAAGATGAACATATATCTCCATATACTGCCTTGTCTACATTAGTATTTCAAATAGGATGGTAAAAAAAAACCTTTCAGTTTCCTGATAAATTGGTAGGCACGAAAGTGTAAAGGCAAGTAAGAGTGGGTAATCACAGTGAATGAAATGAGATTTTGCAAGCTGAAGTTTTCTCTTTGAAAGCATATGGGTAGCAGAGTGCAACTACTGGGTGGGGTACTCATTGCAAATAATGGAGAAGTTAAGACGCTGGCCGGGAGGCTGGTTCTCATATTAAATAATACTAACTGCTAAAATGGTAAATGGTAAATAAATGAAATACACTAAGTAAAGCTAAAGATGCTTGCTTAAGCAGATTTTTTAATTATCATTTTATATCTTCTGAAACATGATTTACTTCTGGGTGTTGCAATAATTCTTTGTTAACTACATAAAAGTCCAGAAAAGATCATAAAACCGGTACAATTAAGTCTGTACTCCTAAAATGAAAACTCAGTGCCTAAAAGCCACGCAATTTAATTAATTCAGGAAGGAAAGTAATATCTTCCCAGATTTGAGTGCCAACAGTGGGAATACTTTATCCAGCCCTCTACTTCTGAAATTTTTCTTTTGTTAATTCATTCAGAAATGAATTTGGGGGTGGTTTTTTGTATAAAAGGGCATCTTGATATATCTATGCAAATATCAACATTTGAAAATATGTCGCTTGCTACATTGAACTGGCTAACTAACTTGCCGACTTAGAACAGTAGAAATGGATATAATAAGTATTAGCAGAAATGCTGCACAATAATTGCATAGCTCTTTGAACACTTAAAGGACTTCATATATACAGGTAGTCCTTCATTAAAATGGCAATTGGGACTCCAGACAGGAAACATGAACTAGATGAGAACTGTAATTTTTACAGTTATGCATGATTCTTCTCCCTTCATATGATAAATGGGGAATTGAGAATGAGGAAGGTAAAGCCAGCTATTTCCTGGTGATTACACAGGCATGTTAATATTCCATAAGTCCCTCAAGACCTGGTTTTATATTAAGACCTGGAGTTTCCCAAGGATATTCTAAGATGGTTTCCAGGGATATTCTAAGATGGTTCTGTCATTGTGCTTAATTTACTCTCTCCTGTACCTGATAGATTATATTTTAAAGACCAGTGGTGGCACAGTGGTTAGAATGCAGTTTTGCATGCTAAGTCTGCCCACTGCCAAAAGTTCAATTCTGACCGGCTCAAGGTAGACTCAGCCTTCCATCCTTCCAAAGTCTGTAAAATGAGAACTCAGATTGCTGGGGGTAATATGCTGACTTGGTAAACTGCTTAGAGCAAGGGTGTCAAACTCACAACGTCACATGATGTGTCGCAACATACCATGACTTTTTTGCCATTGCTGGCAATGGGGTAGGCGCAGTTTCGCTATGATGCATCCGGCCTGCGGGCCACCAGTTTGACACCCCTGGCTTAGAGAGAACTGTAAAGCACTATGAAGTGGTATATAAGTGTAAGTGCTATTGCTATTAATAATGACTGTTTTAAATTATTTTTAAACTATTTGTTGATTTATTTAATTGTTGTACACTGCCCAGAGTCATTTCATGTGAGATGGGTGGCCATATAAATGAAAGAGAGTGATAAAAAGAGAGAGAGAGAAAGATGATAGATGGATGATAGATAGACAGACAGACAATACAGAAACAGGTTGCTACTGATTTTTCTGAAGTATATTTTTTTAAAAACTCCAGTGTAAATTATGGAATCTGAGACCTACCTAGGTGCCTTCATTGTTGAGGGGGCATTTCTATTTCCTTCAATTATTTGATTTCCATTTTTTTAGGATATTTATTATTGTGGTCTTTTCTATTTGTATTTGCTATTTTTATATTCTCACATTTTATCTATGATTGTGCACCACTCAGCATTACCTTGGGTTAGATGGGCGGCTATATAAATTGGATTAATAAATGCATAAACTGTAAAATTTTCTCTTGCTGTTCCATCCTATTTGTGATTAGATTGCTGCTTAGATTCTGAGAGTGATATGGATGACTAGGTGCCACCAGCTGCTATATAATGAGACCAGTTACTTTGTTCATATTAGAGATAAGAGTCTCAGATTAGCAACTGCTCTCAACTATTGTTGATTCTGATGTAGTTATAAAAATATTAGAATTAGGATACTTCAATCAAATATACATCTGGGAAGGATTTTAGAAGGCATCTCAGCTTACATGATGTTAAACACAGAGAATGACTTGATTTGAGCTCAGCTACAGGCAATTACAGAGACATATCCATATCATTTTCTTGGCAGCAATGTGAAAGCAGTTTGCCATTGATTTGCAGGGATTTTGTTTTTTATGCTTTAATCTAGCCAGTCGAGACCATTTTCCTGGTGGTCTCATGTCCAAGTACTGATCACTCCAATCTGCTTAGGCCTTCTGGGATGAAGCAAGACTGGCTTCCACTTGTTGTGACATGCATACAGATAATTCTTGACTTACGAGAGCATCCAAAATTAGAACAGACTCCACAAAAGGTGCGTATGACACAGATTCCAAGGTATGATGGCTTCCCCCCCTCCAATGTTAACATAATAATATTTTGGGTACTAGCCAATTGGCTTGCATTTCCCAGTTACCAGCAAAAAAACCTCCCATTGTGAACAATGGGTTTGCTTAACGATCATGGCATTCACTTAACAATAACCACAAAAAATATTGTAAAATCACATGATGACCCATTTAATGACCATATTGATTTACAACCACAATCCTGAGCTAAATTATGGTCCTAAATTGGGGACTACCTGCATATTTATTTCTTGGATTGGATGTCCAATACCTCACAGGAACAGACCTGACAAAATTTGTCAGACAGATTTTATATATATCTAGAGGGCTGAATAGCATAGTGATTAGAATGATAATGAGAGATTGTGGATTAACAGAAGACCTGCATCCACACTAACTGAGAAATAGCTAGTTACCCCACACTTCAACATAGTGAAGAGAAAGACAATCCAACACAGATACAGGCAGAAATAGAATATACTAAACAGTACAACAAAGTAGATGGCATTGTGTTCAGGAACATCTGCATAGTGTACGGGCTACAGACTCCCAAGTCCAGATAGGAGAGTAAATCATGGATAATAACAGGGCTAGGATTATATGCAGCTCCAGACAATTAACAGGCAATCACATTTTTTAGCTGCTCTGCTTCCATGCCTGTCATGTAGAAATTGGAACTGAGAAGCTTCTGTTCAGACTATGCTATTGATTTCTGCGTCAAGTAGTTATTGATGTCTAGAAGACTGCCAGGAGAAGTAAACTGGCTAACCTTGTCACTGGAAGGAATGCCACGATTGGTTGATTGTCCCATATTACACAAAGAAGTAATATTATTCACTACATCCAGGGATCAAACCATAGATTCAGAATAATAAAACATGATATGGAATTACCCCAAACGCCAACCAAGTTCACTTGTTTTCCCATAAAACTGCCATATATCAAGTCTATTGGGTCACCATCATCTGAATTTCAGCTGCCATCTTCAGAATGCAACTTCTTTTAAGCCTAAATTGCTTTTTAATGTTATGCTGGGATTCAGATTTCAAATAGCAGTTGAGGCTATGACAAAGCAGTAAATAAAGCAGAAACAAGACTATTTTTTTTACTACTTACTACTTAATAATTTCCCCCTTATATTGTTGGAGAGGTTTTCTAGAAATATCATGAGAGATCTGGGAGAGTATATAAAAACATATAAATTTTACATAAGAGAATATAAACGCCCCCCCCCCCCGAGAATTTCAGTGTAGAATTGATGGCAGAAATATGGTTTCTCCAATGTTGTTGAAGATACAGATTGCTAAAATAAAAGTGGTCTCTTCAACCTCCAGCTAAAATGGAGTAGTAACTACGGTTAAACATTAAGTCTAATAAACTTACATCTGCAGTTAAGCCAGCTGTGATCTAGCTATGAGTCTCTACCTTGAATTCCATTTGGAACTGTCCAGGGTGCTAGTTTGAATCTCAACTCTTCTTTTTTTGAACTTAAACCTTGCCCTGAACTTAAATAATTTCAGAAATCCTCTTGGGCTGTGATACTCATATAGCATCTCCAGAAGATACATATCAGTTCTGCCTGACTATTATTACTAGGAGAAATATATATCCCTCAGAGGATTTCAATTTCCCCATATCGCACATAAATTTATTTAATTTACTCTTTAGTCCTAACCCTATTCAATTTTAGTTGTGCACAGAGTACAGCTATCACTTCACAATTCACCAGAATTCAAAACGGCATGGGAGTTTATGTCCGTTATTCATAAGAAATTTTAAGGAAATGACTGCCTTTCCCCACATCCTCTGAAAATTCCTCACAGAGACAAAGAGATCTGTAGAAGGCCTCCTGTGAAGCACAGAGGCCTGCAATTCCTGGGTGGAAGGGTTTTCTATTTTCTCACAGGGGAATTTGGATCTCAACCAATGTTAACATTTTTGTTATTACTCAGTGTGACACATTCTCTGGAAAAGAAGAATGGAAACCATGGACAAAGGCAATAGATACTCCTCTAAATCCACAGGGGAAGAATGGAAGAAAGTTTCTAAATGAAGCAACTTTCTGAAGTATGATTCATATTAAAACAAATCAAGAAAGGAGTCTTGATGGCTATAATAAGCTTGAACCGCATGGTTACTTCTGGTTTATTGTTTAATGGCCATGTTCCCAGTATAAGCTATTGACACAGTGTTCAGCTTTGCTTCAAATTAAGAATAATGATAAAACAATGTCTCCATCTTACCATTTTGTATTCTCTCCAGCTTTTTTGGAAATCTAGGCTCCCATCTTCTCGGTGTTGTATGACTGTCCAGCCTCCTCCTGCAGTCTCCATGTTGCAAAAAACCTGGACATAAGAACATAAATGTATAAACATCTCTATGCTGACTTGTCTTGAGCCAGCCTGCTCCTTTTCCTACAGTCAGTAATAGCCATTCCTCAGAGACAGTTAGTAGTAAGATAAATAAAATGCTAATGTATAACTCCTGTCCCCCACTTTTCAACTCTAAAAAAAAGAAGTTGGACATCAAGCTTATATCTTTCAATAAAACAGAATAATGCACTTAGTTTGTGTAATTATTATAGCCCATCAAGCTTTATGCAGTAATACAATTCATAAGTTAATTCTTTGAATCATTTAAAGTGTTAAAATCTATTGCATCTAAGATCAATGAATAACAATGAATATCAGTCACTTTATGTTCAGATTTTCACTAGCACTCATAAAATCAATATCACTGGATTTTTTTGAAGCTGGGGAAGGGAACTCCTGTGTCACTGCATTCTGAATTATTTTCAAGGGCAGTGAATTGCAACAGTCCCTGTTATAAGTGACTAAAGGAGAGATTATCTGAAAGGTTTTTTCCTTGTATTTCTGCAATCATTATCCATATGTTTTAATTACATTTCCAAGATCTGGTTATTAATTATAAAGTCCTTCATCGCTTGGATCCTAGTTATCTTTGAGACATCCTGTTTTAGATAGAATCTACCCATCCTATGCACAATGTGAAGCCACATTGTGTATTCTTGTTCCTCATGAAGCTAAGGCAGGGGAAGACCCAAAAATTCACCATATTTACCTCAGCTTGTCCTGCTGATGTAAGTATGTCTGTTTTTCTGTTAGCATTCAGGAAACAATCCTTTTGGATAGTTTTTGGATTATCATTCATGGGGAAGTTGCTATTACTATGTGTTACTGGCTAGGTTTATTACTATTTTTCATTTATGTGATCTTTTTATTCTTTTAATAATACAGTAGTTTGTGATTTTATATTTTTATAAGCCATCTAAAGTCTTATAACTCTGGTGTCACAAAAATCTTGCAGATAAATAAAAATACTTAACTGTTTAACATGCACAGGAAAAAAAGAATAAATGTGATTTGTTTTGTACAGTAACCTAATTTGATTGCCTCTAACATATAAGTTTTAAATCCCATGGATTTGATGTGGCTCTTCTATGTTTCATTTGTGGCATATTTTTTCCATTTTAATTGGTGCTATAACTGGGACCCTTCCTTAATTACAAGGTTCTAGCTATGTTTTGTATGCTTTGTTTATTTCACAATTGTATTAATATAAGAACATTCTACAGTAAGTGAGATTGACTTAGAAGATGATTATTAAACTATTAAATGCTAGTTTTGGAAACAGTGTTTGCTTCATGGTGATACCTATTCAATACGTCTTCCAAAATAGAAAACTGACCAAGTTGCATCATTAGAGTACATTTACATTTAGGCAAGAAAAATCAAATATATAAGTTTAGATACTGGCTCAAAAAACAGTAACTGTGAGAGGGACCCTGGAGTCCTAGTAGATGATCACTTGAATATGAGCCAGCAGTGTGCAGCAGCAACCAAAAAAGCCAATGCAGTCCTGGGTTGTATAAACAGAGGCATAGAATCAAGATCACATGAAGTATTAGTACCACTTTATAAACCTAGTAAGACCACACCTGGAATACTGCAACCAGTTTTGGTCACCCAAAAAGATGTTGAAACTCTGGAAAAAGTTCAGAGAAGAGCAAGTAAGATGATCAAAGGCCTGGAGACTAAAACATATGAAGAACAGCTGCAGGAATTGGGTTTGGCTAGTCTAAAGAAAAGAAGAAATAAGAGTGACACAATAGCAGTATTCCAGTATTTGAGAGGCTGCCACAAAGAAGAGGGGGTTACATTATTCACCAAAGCACCAAAAGGTAGGACAAGAAACAATGGCTGGAAACTGATCAAAAAGAGGAGCAACTTAGAATTAAAGAGAAACTCCCTGACAGTGAGGACAATTAACCAGTGGAACAGCTTGCCTTCAGAAATTGTGGGCTCTCCATCACTGGAGATTTTTAAAAAGAGGCCTAGGCAGTCACTTGTCTGAAATGGTGTAGGCTCTCCTACTTGAACAGGAAGCTGGGCCAGAAGATCTCCATGGTCCCTTCCAGCTCTATTCTTACTTTGATTCATGTATAAAAATAGGTACTAAGTACCATCATTACCATGGCCAACACCTCCACACAACCTACAGCCGCCCTGAGTCCTCCGGGAGAAGGGCGGGGTATAAATTTAATAAAACTAAAACTAAAACTAATAATAAAACTAAAACTACATCCCCACTATTCCATGAATCTTCATTTTCTGCTGTGTATTTTCCAAATAAATGGTTCAGGAAGTGCTCCATTAAGATGCATGCATTTGAATGCTTATAATCTAGATGAGAGCCAGAGCGATCTCATTGTGCTCGTGTAAGAAAAAAACCATACTCTGCTGTTGATATCAATTCATCAAAAGTCAGTATTATCTATTTCCATGCAGGATCATACAAGGGAACCAAACTTATGCATTTCCTGGTAGTGTAATTGTTCCCATTACCCAGTTTCTTTGAATGCTTTTCTTCAAACCAAGCTATTATATCTTTTGCTGAATCCATCTGATGCCTTTCACCTGAAGATGAATGGTTCATACCACAGTTGCTTGGTTGTTTCCATTACATGACTTGGATTCTATTATGTGTCTTTGATACTTGCACACACAGCCAAAGACTGCTGATTGTCTTAGAGGATAGGCATTGTACATTGCTCCAAATCTGTGAACTTTATTTCAGAAAGAAAGGATAAAAATCCAATGGGAGAAAAATAGTTTGGCTCAGGGCTTCCTTCCGTCATGGCATTTGAGTTCAAACATTTATCTACTGCCTGGGGCTTCATTAGTCTTGGATTTATAGCATTTTCAAGTAATGTGTGCATTATCAAGCTTCAACAGAACACAAAGGCCAGTCTTTTGAACATTTTTTTTCAAATATTAAATCTTTATACACTGTGTAAAACAAATATGTTTCAATGGTATGAGAAGGGAAATATGCATTGCATTTTGTGTACTTGTCTTTTTTATGATAAACTGGAATGGCAAAGTGGAATAGAAGGTGTACAGATTATTTCTTGAATTAATTTTTTTTTAAAAATCCTTTCCTACATAAGTTTAATGTTTTTGCATTTTGAGTAATGTAGGTATTGCAAAAAAGCAAAAAGAAAAAATGCACAATGACAGTGAGATTTACAACACTAAATTATTCATTGTGTGGTCTGGTCATCTCCATAGCAATGGATTGGATAGCAACACCTGCCACAGTAACAGGAGTGGCAGGGTGATTATAAATATTAGCTTTCCATACTTCAAGCCAACAAATATCCTTAACTGGCTCATGTCCCAGACAAGGTCAAGGCAGTCAGCCATTAAACACCTTTTAGCATGTTTTGAAGTTGAAATCTGAACACACACATTGAGATACATAAGGAAACAGGCAGAATTTCACATCATTCTCCTTTTCTGTTTTGACAATGGATTGACTCTTTCAACTGGACATGCTTACAAAATGATTTGGAGGAAAGACTTCAGGCATTGTGAAAGGAAAGCCACAGGACCAGGAACATGTGTAGGGTGGGATCAAAATTGGTAAGATGGTGAATGGAATCATGCAATGCAAGTCTTGCTTATTTCTGCATCACAGCTGCCTGCATGTTTAAAAGAAGCAGGTTTTCATTAAAGCAGCCCTGCTTTTTTTCAAACTTTCCTGCCAACTTGAGGGGGGGGGAAAGAGAGATTGTAGCTTTAAGAAGTTGATTCCCTATACAGGTGAAACTCGAAAAATTAGAATATCATGCAAAAGTTCATTTATTTCAGTAATGCAACTTAAAAGGTGAACCTAATATATGAGATAGACTCATTACATGCAAAGCAAGATAGTTCAAGCCGTGATGTGTCATAACTGTGATGATTATGGCTTACAGCTCATGAAAACCCCAAATCCACAATCTCAGAAAATTNGCCTGCCACCGGAAGTCTCCATCTTTTATGTTCTGAACTACTTTAGTGCTGCACAAAATTTAGCATGAAAGTTTAGTATAACTGCTTTATTTAGACAGAAAAATCCAGACTGGCTCTTCCATACTTAATCATATGTTGCATAGTCTTTGAAAAAGCATCTCAAATACTATTTCAGTACATACATATTGCTATGTTACCTTGCTAGGACTGCCTGCCTGCAACTGTATTCACTACATAGCTGGTCAAATATAGAATTCTGCGGTTGGAAAGGACCCAAGGATCATAGAATCCAACCTTTTTAAGTATGCAGTAAAATCAATTAAGCCATCCTTGAGAACTGGCTGTCCTATTCAATTTCTTTAATACAGAAATAAAAACAACTCTTTAAAGATAGGGAACTCACAACCTCTACAGATAAACTGTTTCACATTTGCATAGTTCTTACTATTGGGAACTGCTTATGTATATTTTAATGAAATTTAGGTATCTGCAACTTACAAACATTATTTCTGTGTCTGTTTTCTATTGCAGTTGAAAATGGTTCTGGATCATTTCCCAGTGGGTCCTGTTATGTATTTGTTATATTATTTCAATGTGTCAACTTCATGGTCTGTATTATCTTTATCACCCTTCCCTAATTATATTCTGTTTTGTTTTAGATTTTTTTATGTGCCTTTATTATTTTTATAAATGACTCAAGGTGGCAAACATACCTAACACGTCTTCCTCCTATTTTTTCCATAACAACATCCTATGAGATGAGTTGGCTGAGAAACACTGGTCATGTCTAAGGAGTGGGGGGGGGGGGAACAGACTAGAAGTCAGGATCTCATGGTTTCTAGCCTGATGCCTTAACCATATGACCAAATTGCCTGCAATACCTTACATTTCTCCCTGTCAAAAAACAACTTCTTTTTCTGAGCCCACTCTTCCAAGTTGGCCAGATCTTCCAATTTGTCAACCATTCCATTCAGTCATCTAGCAAAGAAATATTCCTGGACCATTGTTTTTGCCAAGAATATACTTTATTGAAGTTTAAGTGACTACAGAAGTATCAAAGTTGAATCTGAGATTTTCCTGCACAAACAATACAAAGTAATTTTTCCTTTCCCCCCCCCCCCCAGCGATCTCCCCTGTTATCTGTCCAATTAGATGCTTGTATATTGTTTAGGAAACAAGCTCTTGGTTCCAAGCTCTGTGTACCGATGGCTGATCTTGGCTAGCTGAAACTTCTCACTAAAGCTTCTCATAATTCAGCCAGCTCAGCTGGGCTTCCATCCTCCCCTACTTCTCTACATTCCAATATTTCTTTCCCCCAATTGCTAATGACAGACTGTCACCACATGAAGCTTGGATAGGAGAGAGGCACCCAGAAGAGGTAGCCATAAGATGGGGGAGGACTAGAACTTACGGTCTCCTAATTTCTAGCCTGATGCCTTAACTGTATGATGAAATTGCCTGAAATACCTTAAATTTCTCCCAGTCAAAAAACAACTTCTTCTGAGCCCTCTTGCAAGCTAGCCAGATATCCCAATTTTTTTTGCTTTTCACAGATTTTTATATAAATACCCAATTAATACCATCCATATCATTAATACAAATTTTGAATGCTATTAATCCCAAAATTGATCCCTGCAAATCCCTATGAGTTACTTGCCTCTAATAGTTCAAAACAACCCCATTACTATTCTTCAGTTCTATTGATCTATTAATACTGAGTGTCTGAATACAGTTAGCCAGCCATTGTGGATCAACTGTCATATAATGCCATCCAAACAACACTCTGACAACTTAATGAGAATTTAGTACACAATCTTGTGAAAAATCTTTTCTGATATTGAGTTAGATTATGTTCATAGCATTTTTGGTCCACTAAAGAAATTATCTGATTAAACAAGTTTGCTTTTGATGATGTTGAGCTGATTCTTAGCTCTCACAATTGTCTTCAAATATTTACAAATGACTTATTTTATTATCTCCTTTAAGAACTTCCAGTATTAGTGATAGATTTATGGTTGATCATTTTTGGAATCCTCTCTTTTCTATTCTTGAAGATACACTATTTTTCTGTTTACTCTCTGGCATCTCTCCAGTTCCCCATGGCCTCCACAGAGAATTGATATAAGTCTCATCAGATCTTCAGTAATTGAAGGCCCTGGGCTTAGGAACAAGATCCTTTTGTACAGGTGAAACTCGAAAAATTAGAATATCGTGCAAAAGTTCATTTATTTCAGTAATGCAACTTAAAAGGTGAACCTAATATATGTGATAGACTCATTACATGCAAAGCAAGATAGTTCAAGCCGTGATGTGTCATAACTGTGATGATTATGGCTTACAGCTCATGAAAACCCCAAATCCACAATCTCAGAAAATTAGAATATTACATGCAATGAATAAAACAAGGATTGTACATAGAACAATATTAGACCTCTGAAAAGTATAAGCATGCATATGTACTCAGTACTTGGTTTGGGCCCCTTTTGCAGCAATTACTGCCTCAATGCGGCATGGCATGGAAGCTATCAGCCTGTGGCACTGCTGAGGTGTTATGGAAGACCAGGATGCTTCAATAGCGGCCTTCAGTTCTTCTGCATTGTTCGGTCTCATGTCTCTCATCTTTCTCTTGGCAATGCCCCATAGATTCTCTATGGGGTTCAGGTCAGGCGAGTTTGCTGGCCAATCGAGCACAGTAATCCCACGGTCATTGAACCAGGTTTTGGTGCTTTTGGCAGTGTGTGCCTCTCCATTCTTCCTCCAGACTCTGGGTCCTTGGTTCCCAAATG